>NC_057805.1:508568095-508707499 GCF_018294505.1 Triticum aestivum | reverse complement strand
AACTTAGGCGAGTACTGGAGTGCAGCTAAGCCCCCGAGTGAGAGGCTTGCTCACCACTCGGTAGGAATTTTCAAACTTAGGCGAGTACTGGACTGCAGCTAAGCCCCCGAGTGTGAGGGTTGCTCATCACTCGGTAGGATTTTTCAAACTTAGGCGAGTACTGGACTGCAGCTAAGCCCCCGAGTGAGAGGCTTGCTCATCACTCGGTAGGATTTTTCAAACTTAGGCGAAACGGATTCGCGGCTAAGCCCCCGAGTGAGAGGCTTGCTCACCACTCGGTAGGATTTTTCAAACTTTAGGAGAAACGGATTCGCGGCAAAGTCACCCACTGGGGGATTTCAGACGCAAACAAAAGCAACAACAACCATTTAGGAAGACTGTAAAGCTCTTGTCTTTGATAAACAAACTACAGAGTTATTTCTTATTACATCTCATCCGAATGAGTACTTAAGTATAAAAGGGGCGGAGCAGCTCCGCGTTCCAAGCCCGTGGCTCGTCTTTCTGATGCTCGAGATTGTAAAGATGGTATGCTCCATTGTGGAGAACTCTGGTGACAATGAAGGGACCTTCCCAAGCAGGGGCGAGCTTGTGTGGTTTCTGCTGATCCACTCGAAGAACCAAGTCTCCCTCTTGAAAGGCTCGGCCCCTCATGTTTCTGGCGTGGAATCGACGCAAGTCTTGCTGATAAATGGTCGACCGGATTAAGGCCATCTCTCTTTCCTCCTCTAGGAGATCGACTGCGTCCTGCCGGGCCTGTTC
Source organism: Triticum aestivum (assembly GCF_018294505.1). NCBI lineage: Eukaryota > Viridiplantae > Streptophyta > Magnoliopsida > Poales > Poaceae > Triticum > Triticum aestivum. Next base: position 508,706,740 of record NC_057805.1, on the reverse strand, counting down.
TGCTTCATCTTCAGAGAAGAGCTCGACTCGGGGTGCATTGTGAAGCAAGTCACTCGGTAGAACAGCTTCAGCTCCATAAACCAAGAAGAATGGAGTTCGGCCAGTCGACCGATTGGGAGTTGTCCTCAATCCCCAAAGAACTGATGGAAGTTCATCGACCCAGGCGCCTGCTGCGTGCTTGAGATCACGCATCAGTCGGGGTTTCAGTCCTTTGAGAATCAAGCCATTTGCTCTTTCTGCTTGTCCATTCGACTGGGGGTGGGCGACTGAAGCATAGTCGACTCGTGTGCCTTGGGAAGCACAGAAGGCTCTGAACTCATCAGAATCGAAGTTCGACCCGTTGTCAGTGATGATGCTGTGCGGAACTCCATATCTGAATGTCAATTCTCTGATGAAGCTGACGGCAGTACTGGCTTCAAGATTCTTGATAGGCTTGGCTTCAATCCATTTGGTAAACTTGTCGACTGCTACAAGCACATGAGTGAAGCCGCTCCTACCAGTCCTCAGGGGTCCAACCATATCCAATCCCCAAACAGCAAAGGGCCAGACGAGTGGAATAGTCTTCAGGGCTGACGCAGGCTTGTGGGACATATTGGAGTAAAACTGGCAGCCTTCACATTTGTCGACTATATCTTTCGCCATTTCATTTGCTCGTGGCCAATAAAATCCAGCTCGGTATGCTTTGGCCACAATGGTCCGAGAGGACGCATGGTGACCACAGGTCCCCGAGTGGATGTCGTTGAGGATCACTCGACCTTCTTCTGGTGTTATGCATTTCTGGCTGACTCCGGTTACGCTTTCCCTGAACAGTTGTCCTCTTATCACAGTAAAGGCTTTGGATCGACGGACGATCTGTCGAGCCTCTTCTTCATCCTCTGGGAGTTCCTTCCTAAGGATATACGCAATGTATGGCACTGTCCAGTCGGGAGTGATGACCAAAACCTCCATGATCAGGTCGACCACGGCTGGGACTTCGACTTCAGTCGGATCTGTGGCACTCTTAGGCTGCGGGGGCTCTTCAGTGAAAGGATCTTCTTGAACTGAAGGTGTATGAATGTGTTCCAAAAACACGTTGCTGGGAATGGCTTCCCTCTTGGAACCTATCTTTGCCAAATCATCGGCTGCTTGATTTTTCAGTCGGGGTATATGATGGAGCTCTAACCCCTCAAACTTCTTTTCCAACTTCCTCACCGCATTGCAGTAACCAGTCATAGCTGGGCTTCTGACGTCCCACTCCTTCATCACTTGATTGACTACCAAATCTGAGTCGCCGTAGACCATGAGGCGACGGACGCCGAGTGAGATGGCCATACGTAACCCATATAAGAGTGCTTCATATTCCGCTTCGTTATTGGAGGAATCAAAGTGAATCTGGAGAACATATCTGAGCTTGTCTCCTCGGGGGGATACCAGTACCACCCCAGCACCGGAACCATTCAGCATCTTGGAACCATCAAAGAACATGGTCCAGTGCTCCGAGTGGACTTGAGTCGGCAGTTGCTGTTCGATCCACTCGGCGAGGAAATCTGCTATTGCTTGGGACTTGATAGCTTTCTTTGCCTCAAACTTAATATCCAAGGGAAGGAGTTCAATCGCCCACTTTGCCACTCGACCAGTTGCATCTCTGTTGTTCAGAATCTCTGATAATGGAGCGTCGCTGACGACTGTAATGGAGTGGTCAGAGAAATAATGTGCAACCTTCTTCGTGGTCATATAAATCCCATAAACAAGCTTCTGATAATGTGGATATCTTTGCTTTGATGGAGTCAAAACTTCAGAAACATAATATACTGGGCGCTGAACTTTACAGGCTTTTCCTTCTTCTTCCCGCTCGACCGTAAGTACTGTACTGACGACTTGTCCAGTGGCTGCAATGTAAAGCGGTAAAGGCTCTTTGCTGATTGGGGCAGCAAGCACCGGCTGGGTGGAAAGCAGGGCTTTGAGCTCTGCAAATGCTGCATCAGCTTCAGGAGTCCACTCAAACTTATCAGACTTCTTCATCAGTCGGTAAAGAGGCAATGCCTTTTCACTGAGGCGAGAAATGAATCGACTTAAGGCATCCAAACAACCTATAAGCTTCTGGACATCGTGCACACGCACAGGGCGTTTCATTCGGAGAATGGCACCAAATTTCTCTGGCTTAGCGTCGATCCCCGTTCGGAAACAAGGAAGCCGAGTAATTTTCCGCCCGGAACTCCGAATGTGCACTTTGATGGATTAAGCTTGATATCATACCTTCTGAGGTTGGCAAAAGTTTCAGCAAGGTCAGCCAACAGGTCGGAACCTTTACGTGACTTGACCACAATGTCATCCATGTATGCTTCCACATTCCGACTGATTTGAGTGAGTAAACACTTCTAAATCATCCTCATGAATGCGGCTCCAGCATTCTTCAGGCCGAATGGCATGGTGACATAACAGAAGCACCCAAATGGAGTGATGAAAGCTGTTTTTATCTCATCGGGTCCATACAGTTGGATCTGATGATACCTGGAATAAGCGTCCAAAAAGGACAAGCGCTCACACCCTGCAGTCGAGTCGACTATTTGATCGATGCGGGGGAGAGGAAAGTGATCTTTCGGGCAGGCCCGATTGATATGCTTGAAGTCAATGCACATGCGAAGTGAGTCGTCCTTCTTGGGGACCATGACAACATTGGCTAGCCACTCGGAGTGGTAAATCTCTCGGATAAACTCAGCTGCTAGGAGCCGAGCCACTTCTTCACCGATTGCTTTTCTCTTCTGTACGGCGGACCGTCGAAGATGTTCTTTGACTGGTTTCACTTTTGGGTCGACTCGCAAACGGTGCTCAGCCAGCCCCCTGGGAACACCCGGCATGTCAGAAGGTTTCCATGCAAAGATGTCCGAGTTCTCACGGAGGAACTGGATGAGCGCTTCTTCCTATTTGGAGTCGAGTGCTGTCGAAATGTGAGTCGGAGCAACATTGGGATCGGTCAGGTGAATATGAATCGGCTTCGTTTCACCAGACGACTGAAATGCTGAATCCGTGGCAGGCTTCTTAGCTCGCAACAAATCACTCGGATCTGCATTTTTTTGATACTCCTGCAATTCCACTACTGCCATTTGCGCATCGGCGATCTTTGAGCCCTTCTGGAAGCACTCTTCTGCCTTCTTCCGATTGCCAGTGATAGTGATCACTCCTTTAGGACCAGGCATCTTCAATTTGAGGTACACGTAGCATTGTCGAGCCATAAACGTGCATAAGCCGGCCTGCCCAGAATAGCATGATAAGCACTCTGGAAATCGACGACTTCAAACGTCAACTTTCCTTTGCGGTAATTCTTGGAATCACCAAAAACCACATCGAGGGCGATCTGGCCGAGTGACTCAGCCTTCTTGCCAGGAATAACTCCATGGAAACTCATATTGCTTTCACTGAGTCTGTACATCAGAATTCCCATTCCTTTCAAGGTCTCCGCATACAGTATATTAAGGCCACTGCCACCATCCATCGGAACCTTAGTCAACCGAGTGCCTTCAACGACTGGGTCGACCACCAACGCTTGCCTCCCAGGGGTGGCTATGTGTGTCGGGTGATCAGACTGGTCGAATGTAATGGCAGTCTGAGACCACTTCAAATAACTGGGCGTCGCCGGAGCGACCATGTTCACTTCTCTATTGATGACTTTCAGTCGACTCTTGCTCTCAACATCAGCAAAAATCATCAGAGTGGAATTGACGTGGGGGTAACCATCATCGTCCTCTTCCTTATCCTCAACTTTGTCCGATTCTTTTTCCTTTTCTTTGGGCTGTTTCTCTCGGAACTGCTGGATTAGGAGCCGACATTGTCGAGTGGTATGTTTCGGGTAAATGAGATTACCCTCCTCATCTTTTTTGGTGTGAATGTGGCATGGTAAATCCAACACATCATTTCCATCTTGATCTTTTACTTTCTTGGGGTTCCATGGCCCTTTGGGCTTCCCCTTGAACTTTCCTTGAGTCACGGCTAAGGCTTCTCCGGGAGCAGCTGGCTCGGCTTTGCGCTTCTGCTTCCGACTGGAGTTCCCTCCCCCGGTTTCGTGGGCGACTGTTTTGTGCTTGCCACTCCGGAGCCGATCCTCCTCTTCACCATTAGCATACTTGGTGGCAATTTCCATCATTCGACTCAGAGACATATCTCCGGTCCGACCGAACTTCAGATTCAATTCTCGATACTTGACGCCTTCCTTGAAGGCACAAACTGCTTGGTGATCAGACACATTCTCCACCGTGTGGTGCAACGTGATCCATCTCTGGATATAATCTCTCAAAGTTTCATTCGACTTCTGCACACAAGACTGTAGCTCTGTTAGCCCTGCTGGCCGTTTGCATGTACCTTCAAATGTTCTGACAAACACTCGGGCAAGCTCTTCCCAGCTATAAATACTGCCAGGTGCTAACTGATTCAACCACGCTCTGGCCGAGCCCTCTAACATCAGAGGAAGGTGCTTCATGGCCACTTCATCATTGCCACCACCAATCTGCACAGCCACTCGGTAGTCCTCAAGCCAAGTGTCAGGCTTGGACTCACCAGTGAACTTGCTGACTCCAGTCGCCAACCTGAAGTTGGGAGGAATCACTGCTGCTCTGATGGCTCTGCTGAAACACTCGGGACCTGAAACATGCACCCTGCTGCCGGTCGGGTAATCTCTATCGTGGCCATCTCTGTGTGCTCTGTTCCTGTCAACCAGACCTTGAACGAGAATGGATCTCGCGTCAAAGCCCGGCTCCCGGGGGTCGACTGGAATCCTTCGCCCACCACTGTGAGGGCGTCTGTCATCGTGTTGCCGAGGCGCGTATGACCCACTCCTTGGGGGAGGCGTGGGTACTCGACGACGATCATACTGCTCACGGTTTCTGTACTGATCCTGTCGATCTCCACGTCCCTCACGCCTTGGAGGTGATCTTGGGCTGTGAGCCGACTGAACTGTGTCTGCCATTACAGATCTACTATGAATCCTATTCCGAGACTGTGACACTGCTGTGTTCTGCTCCCCGCCGCCCGGAGCAAAGCCCGGATCTGCATCAAACCCCTACCAGCCTCCGACTGGGAAGGCTAAATCGACTCTGCTATTCGGGCAGCAGCTGTGAGATTCTGGATCGGAGTTCGATATACCTGGGTTGGAGGCGGAAAAAGTTGTCGTCGACTGGATTCAGGAACTCGCTGCCGAGCACGCTCGTCGAGTGCGTGCTGGAGATTCTCCAGTCGAGTGCGCTCAGCCAAGTTGGCCAGGCGCACCTCCTCCAAGGCCCGGGCCTCGGGGGTTTCTCCAACGATAGGAGTGTGAAGTGCATCCCTGTTACGGCGGCGAAGCTCTTCCCTCTGCTGCGAAGAGAGGGGCTCGGGGCGGTACTCCTCGTGGACACGCGACGGATCGCCTCCGCCATCACCACCGTCGTCGCGGGGGAAGCCAGGAGGACTGCGCGGTCCGTTGACCATCAGGACTTCCGCCGCGGGGTCACTGCTGTCGCACTCGGATGCGGTCTCAACGGAGCCAGTCGAACAGGCCGTAGAGAGTTTCGTCGGGCTCGATTGCCGCGACTTGGGGGTGGCCGACTGGCGAGCCACCGCGTGCCTCACCCACCGCTGGAGCCTCGACCGACCGGAACGCTTGTGCCGGCGGGCAGCAGGGAGTGAAGACGCCACAGGAGCCGACCGATACTGGGTCGACGGTTGCCGCAGGAGGACGCCGCGGACGCACGCGCGAAAGTGCGTTGCCCCGCGGACGGGGAGCGCCTCGACGTCGAGTGGAGCTTCTTGGAGCCAAGCGGAGTCGTCGGCGACGAACACGAGCGCGCCGAGACGGATCTCGCGGCCCTCGGCCAATCCTCCGCCTGAAACCATGCTGATGGGGATCGGAAAAATTGCAACTTCTCCAACAAGTCGCTAAGACACCGGCCCCATGGTGGGCGCCAACTGTCGTGGTTCTAAGTCTGACAGTAGAATGGGGGGTAGGGATGTAGAGGCAAGATCCTAGCTATGGAGAAGTTGTACGCACGAGTTTTACGAGTTCAGGCCCTTCTCGGAGGAAGTAACAGCCCTACGTCTCGGAGCCCGGAGGCGGTCGACTGGATTATATGCGTGTGTGTTACAGGGGGTGCGAACCCTTGTCCCAGAGGAGGGGGTGGCTTATATAGAGTGCGCCAGGACCCTAGCTCCCCTCCGTTACACAAGGTTCAATGTTCATAAAGAAGGAGCGTTACAGGTAACGTCCGTAGTAAAGTGCTATAAATGACTATTAAGTCTAAGGGTAAATGCCCGACCGTTGCTGCGCGGAGTGGCGTTAGGTCTTCTGCACGTCGAGTGGTTTAGTGGTCGAGTGACCTAAATAAGGGGGGGGGGGTCTCCGAGTGAATGGTAGGTCGAGTGGATTGCACTCGACACCTTTGTTGGGTCCCCTCTATTTACTCTTGAACCTTTTTGCTTCTAGTACAAGGACCTTAGGTAGGACGTATAGGTCAGGCCTATTACCCTACCCCAGGTCTATGTCCTCATCAGGTGGGTCCTCAGCCATAGTACCGCTGCGGTACCGGGCTCCTACCGCGTCGACTTGAGGGGATCGCTTCTCGTGTCGGATTGTGCGGCACTAAGCAGCGGCAGTAGAGCGGTAGTACCGCCCTACCACCACGGCAGTACCGCATTGGGTCCAACTCCTGCTCTCTTGCCAGCCCTCCCAGACTGCACGGCAGTACCGCGAGGGGGAGCGGTAGTACCGCTGGCCACAGCGGTGGTACCGCCCACACCTGCGGTAGTACCGCCCTCTGCGGGGCTGTTTAGGGGGGGGGTAACGGTTGGATTGTTTCCCCCCCTCTATAAAAGGGGTCTTCTTCTCCAAAGTTGACTCACCTCTTCCCCCAAAAGCTCCATTGTTGCTCCAAACTCCATTTCCGCCCGATCTCTGTCCCTAGCCAATCAAACTTGTTGATTTGCTCGGGATTGGTCGAGAAGGCCCCGATCTACACTTCCACCAAGAGAAATTTGATTCCCCCCACTAATCCCTAGCGGATCTTGTTACTCTTGGGTGTTTGAGCACCCTAGACGGTTGAGGTCACCGCGGAGCCATAGTCCATTGTGGTGAAGCTTCGTGGTGTCGTTGGGAGCCTCCAATTAAGTTGTGGAGATTGCCCCAACCTTGTTTGTAAAGGTTCGGTCGCCGCCTCCAAGGGCACCAATAGTGGAATCACGGCATCTCGCATTGTGTGAGGGCTTGAGGAGAATACGGTGGCCCTAGTGGCTCCTTGGGGAGCATTGTGCCTCCACACCGCTCCAACGGAGACGTACTTCCCCTCAAAGGGAAGGAACTTCGGTAACACATCCTCGTCTTCACCGGCTCCGCTCTTGGTTATCTCGTGCCTTTACTTGTGCAAGCATTTTGTGTTATATCCCTTGCTTGCTCGTGTGCTTGTTGTTGTTGCATCATATAGGTTGCTTACCTAGTTGCATATCTAGACAACCTACTTTGATGCAAAGTTTAAATTGGTAAAGAAAAGCTAAAAATTGTTAGTTGCCTATTCACCCCCCTCTAGTCAACTATATCGATCCTTTCAACTATGACGACCACCATCGCGAGGCGGAGTTCGTGGTGGGTGATTGGGTGTGGCTGCGTCTTCTCCACCACTCTACGCAGGCACTGGACGCGCGCGCGAAGCGTAAGCTCGGGCCTCGCTACGCCGGGCCTTTCGCCGTCGTGGAGCGCATCGGGCAGGTGGCCTACAGCCCTCAGCTTCCGGCCGGGGCTCGCATCCACGACGTCTTCCATGTGAGGCTGCTCAAGCCTTTCCGTGGGGAGCCACCTACAGGGCCTTCCGCGCTTCCTCCAACCTTCGATGGACGCCTTCTTCCGGAACCGGAGAATGTGTTGCAGGCGCAGCTCCGTCGCGGGGTGTGGTTCGTCTTGATCCAGTGGGCGGGACTTCCGACGGAGGAGGCTACTTGGGAGCAGCGTGACGATTTCCGCCAACACTACCCAGACTTCCAGCTCGAGGACGAGTTGTTTGCGCAGGCGGGGAGAGATGTTATGATCGGTTTAGCTTATAACCGGAGGAGGCCCACCGGGCAGTAGTTAGGGGCTTGGCCCCCAAGTTATCTTAGGCTATTCGTATTGAGGTTATAAATACTAGATATAAAACATTTTTGAGATCAAGCAATAAGAATATTATTATCCCTATTGCCTGGCTCCCAGAGGAGCCGGAACCCTAGCCGCTTACAACCCTAGCCGCCGCCGCCATCCTCCTCCTACGCGACGGCACACAGCCGCCAGCGCGCCCGCTCATCACCTCGCCCCACTCCATCCTTTCCCTACAACCTCCGGAGCAGGTCCGGTAGGACCCCTGGTTCTACCATACTACATATTTTTTCTCACATGAAGGTTGTTGTTTCGGGTGCAATAAGCGAGCAAGGAAGCTCATGCATCCCACATGTGGTGGCTACTTGGGTGGACTCGAGGATGTGCCGTTTCCTTACGTGGAGGAGGATAGTGATGATGAGTGCTTTCTTGAATGAGTCTATATATGTTTCCAACAAGACAAAGCCGTAAACTCAGTCTAGTTTCTATGCTGAGTCCGTAAGAAGATGGAGTGCTTTGGTCACAGCAGGCTGCGACAAGTAGGGGCCGAAGCATATGTACCTTTATTATTAAAGTTATTAATAACTCGATGCCCCAAGAAAAATGTAATGTTAACTAGAATCATGCTTGTGACAATTTCATTTTGATGGTTTGCTGTAACAAGTTAGAATGGACGATGATGTATCGTTATAAATTGTTGATTTACATTTTCATTTTCCAGAGTGTGCCATATTTTTTATAGCAAGAAGATAATATTTGTTTACAATGAACTCCAGAACAATCAAAGGCCGATTGTTAGTTAAGGCCGAGACGACACCAAAAAAGGTGGTAACGATCGTTTCTCTCCCATGGGCCTCCGGTGGGCATAGCTTGCTTCACCAGTGCTACCTCATTTGACTTGCTTTTGCTAAAAAAAAAATACCTCATTGGCTTGCTACGCTGTGCTTGAGAACTTTGTCCATGCCTGGTGCAACGAAGATTCTGTAGTTAAGGGGTACCCAACTTCTCCTGAGTCGGCAAGCCCCGAAATGATCTCCTCTGATCAAGATTAATAATTGTCGTGGTTTTAGTTTGGGATAGTTATTAGTTAATAATGTACAAACCAGATGCCTCACTGAAGATGTCCATAATGTGACCGTGTGTGATTGTGTGCGCGAGCCGGGGCGTGCAGGGCGTGGCGTCATGGAGGAGCTCGGCGTGCATCGCCGAGGAGCTCGATGTGGCTCTGGTGGAGAAGAAGCTCGGCGTGCGATCGTCGAGGAAGAACATGGAGGCATCACCGAGCGAAGGTGGAGGCCGTTGCAGCGGCGAAGCCGACGACGTCGACGAGCACTAGGTCATGGCTTAGGGCGTGATTGTTAGCATAAGCAATGACGTGTGCGTGCGTGCGTGACGTGTGTGTGCGTGAGTGTGTGTGTGCGCGCGTCCGGGCGCGCAGGCATGCTTGTGTGCGTGAGTTCAGTTAGCTATTAGCGAGTCAGTCAGCTGCAGCCGTCCTTCGCGTTAGAGCGCTTCATGCGGGCGGGCGGAGTGTGCGGATCGTGAGCTGAGTGGTGTGTGTGCGTGGGCAAGGTGGGCAACGTGCGTGCGTGCGCATGTGTCTTTGCCCCGTATAAGAACCCCTGTGTACTGCTCGTTGGAGCACTGCGAGTTCAAAGAGAAAAGGACTCCGGCGTTCGAGCGCCCGCGGCGGCGCTCCGTGCGCCGGCCGGCAAAACTTCCAGTGTCTCTACTCCAGTCGTCGTCTCCCACCTCCTGTCCTTGTTCGTGCGAGAGCAGAGGTTCAAGAGAGAGAGGGTGCAGCCTCGGGCTGCACCAACATTTAGTGCAGGCTAGATCAAGAGCCGGAGGTCTGAGGAATAAGACCCACATCATGGGCATATAGATTGACAAACACTGAGCACCCAAGTCCTTGTTAGTGGTGTTTCTGGGAGGAGGATTCAACATGCCAAGGCCACCCACCAGGTGAAGGCTCCATGAGCACAAGACCAAATTCTATCAAGAAGATTCCCCATGTAAAATTCAAGTCCTCCTCCTTGTCTATCTTTCTTCCATTATCGGCTATGCCAACTAGTTGCGCATAGTTTGAGATTATATACAGTAAATGGTGGCACTTGAATGAATCTTTGTATGGACAATGAAACCCAAGTGATGATTCAAATACTTTTTGTTATTATTATGGTTTGAGACGCAAAAGATCCCATGCCACAGTTAGCTCATCGGTTCAGTGAGCTCAACTTGACTGACTGAATTCAGGACAAACTCCTACAGCACCCTAAGACACATCCATTTGAACGACAAGTAATTCCAACCAGAGAAAGTATTTGTCTAAGTGTGCAGTCCATTTAAACGACAAGTGATTCCAAACTGAGGGAGTATTTGTCTAAGTGTGCAGACCCTGAGATACATCCATTTGAGTGTGCATTCCGGTTGTGGCATATTTTTTCTTCATTTTACACTCGTTTCCTTGCGAGCTTGTACCGAATCACAGACCTTTTGGACCTTTTGTTTAATAATACTAGATGATGTCCCGCGCATTACGGCGGGATTTTGTATGAAATAAAATTTTCTCTTATAGTGAGATAATTTGTTTATCAGTATTTCATCACATCTCTATGTATAAGTTTAAAATTGGATAAAAACAAAATAAAATATGCATGCATGCCTCACTTGTCATTCATAGAACACTCGAGTATTCTCTATGAGCTGCATGCATGCGTTATTTTAATTCTTAATCAAAACACTCATAGACTGACAGTTACTACATGCATTTGCATGCATGCGCCGGTTACGAGTATTCTCTATGAGCTGCATGCATGCGTTAATTTTTTTCTTAATCAAAACACTCATAGACTGACAGTTACTACATGCATTTGCATGCATGCGCCGGTTACTACATGTGGTTGATGCAGCAGCTCTCAATGTGTAGATCGGACGCATATTATTGAATGATCTACTATATCCAATGGCTAAATTAATTTAGATGATGTGGCTTAAGGAGAAGCGAGAGAATTCCTAGTAGTGGGGGCTAGCTATTTAGATATAGAAGATGACTGCATGCATCACTAGACTGGGTAAAAAAACATCTATTTGAGCGACAAGTAATTTCAGATGAAAGGAATATTTGTCTAAGTGTGCAGATAGATATTATATTAGATAAAGTTACAGCCATTCGAGAACAGTATCCCAGTTTACAACACTTATGGGGAAGCTCAAATTCTGATGCCAGTACTAAGAGCATCTCTACCAGACCCCGCATAACGCGGACCCGCAAAATGCGTTTGCAGTTCGCGGAAAAACGGCTTTGCGGGCAGGCGCGCACGGCCGCAGAGGTAGACCCCGCAAAACGGACCCGTATAAAAGGATATTCACGAAATGTACTTTTTTCGGCTTTGCCGGGTCTGCTCTTGCGCCGCTGTCGCCGGTCTGCAAATATCAATACCACACCACAAATAATTATTCAGAAAAAATATCAATACCACAGCACAATACAACAATCATCCACATTACAAACAATTATTCAAATCACCGAAGCAAACTAAATAATGCAATATAAAACTTGTCCCGAATACAAATAACACATGAATTAAATGAAAAATAATAGAAAAATGAGTTTTGTTACTGTCCAGCCCTTTGCCAATGGTGCTCAATGAGATCCTCCTAAAGCTGAAAGTGGGTGTTTGTATTTTCAATCTCCTTGTATGTCTGAAGAAAAGCTCTAATGCGGTTAGGGTCTCTAGCTAGTTTGACACGGCTACCCACATTGCCGTAGAAGAACTCCAAGTTCATGCCTCTCTCATCTTCGAGAATCATATTGTGAAGAATAACACAACATGTCATGATGTTTTTCAAGGTCCGCTTGTCCCAAAAACGAGCAGGACCACGAACAATTGCAAACCTAGATTGCAAAATACCGAATGCTCTTTCAATGTCTTTTTGGGCTGCCTCTTGCATCCTTGCAAATTCACATTGTTTTCTAGTTTTGGGTTCTTTGATGCTCTTGACAAATGTGCACCAAGGAGGGTATATACCATCTGCAAGATAGTACCCCTTTGTGTATTCATGCCCATTGATAGTGTAGTTGCAAGCAGGAGCATCACCACTAGCAAGCCTAGCAAACAAATGAGACCGTTGCAACACATTGATATCATTGAGAGTGCCCGGCATACAAAAAAGCAATGCAAAATTCATAAATCCTCGGATGCTACGGCCTCTAGCACAATTGTTGCATCACGAGACTTGCCACAATACATTCCCTGCCATGCCTTTGGGCAATTTTTTCAAGTCCAATGCATACAATCAATGCTACCTAGCATGCCAGGCCAACCTCTCCTCTCATTAGCATCATTTTTTTGTGCCATCCTCGTTGGGTGCCCGAAGATATTCAGGACCAAAGACACGAATGATCACTTTGGCAAACCTACGCACTGACTCAATTGTGGTATCTTCACCAATGCGAAGGTACTCATTGGCATAGTCATCCGGAATGCCATATGCAATCATCCGGAATGACATTTCTTCTTTGAGTGAAATACTGACAATTTGCCTCGCAAGCTTGAACAATTTTCACAAAGAGAGATCGGCGCATTCGGTACCTTCTCCGGAAGAGGTGTGGTGGATATGTTGGATTCTCCGCGAAGTAGTCTTGCATCAACATCTCGTTCCCGAGATGGTGATTTCTAGGAATGCAAAGACACCCGACGGTCGATACTCGCCGCCTCTTTCGGTTCTCGTCTTCGTGCTTCTTCAGGAAAGGGCCATCACCAATGTCTGCTGCCGATAGTTTGCAAGCAGCGTCTCAACATCTGAATCAGACGAATTGTCGAGCAAAAACTTCTCGCACGGGCTCAATTCCATCTACATGAACAAAAATCGCACGCGCGTGTCAACCAACTATGCATAGCGCCCAGCACAAAGCACAAGCAAACACTCGCTGGCGGCTCGTGGGGCGGGCGATCCTGGGAGGCGACTAGGGACGGCTCGAGGGCGGTCGATCCCCGGCGGCGATGGCGACCAGGGGCGGCTCGTCTCGCCGGATCCAGGGGTGTAGCGTATCGGTGGTGGAGGGTGGGGGACGCCCCCGCAGCGCGATTCCGCCCGCAGATTTGGCCGGAATCGCTGGCGGCGGATGGGCGGAACCAATGACGGGCGGCGGCGGAAGGAGGTGGGGAAAGGGCGCGGGCTGAAATGTCCCTCCCGCCAACCGCTTCCCAGCGATACGGGGCACCGTAGGGGCGAGGCGGAAACCTGCGTATTCGTGGGTTGGGGCCGAGATTTTGCCGCGCCCCTCAAAAATTTTTACGGGCCGGCCGCGTTTGTGAGGTCTATTCGGGCGGGATTTTCCGCGCCGACCTGCATTTTGGCGGTTATTTTGCGGGTCAGGGCTTTTTACGGGGTCTGCTAGAGATGCTCTAACAAACTTCACATCCTTGTGCGAACAAGATGTAGAGGAATTTTTCATCAATCTTTTCCAACATCGCGGCACCTTATCATAAGGCTAGCTCCCTCTACTCAGAGTACAATCCACCACAACACTTTTGTCATATGCAACCACTAGCACACTCCATTCGGCTCAGCTCAGGTGTTAGATATATTCATCATCACTGCTATCTGGAAGCTCAAAGTCGAGGAAATTGGTTTCCATGTGCCCGCCCAAGTAGCCAGCGCCAGCGGGATGCATAAGGCCCCTGGCTCGGTGCTTGCAGCTGAAACATGGGCCTTTGTTGTTGGTGTCTTGAAGAGGGGTGCAGAGATGAACATCCTCCTCACCCGCGCGTTCAGGATCCACCTCCGCGAAGAGCATGGCGTGCGCGCCATCTGGATCTGGGCCTCTCACCACAAAGTTGTAGTGCATGTAAGCTCTGGGACATTCAAAGACATAGTTCCTAGCCGTCACTTCCACGAGTCGTAACTCACTATGCTGGAAAGAAGTAACACCAAAGAGAGTTTAAAAGAAAGAAGAGAAAGAGCAAAAAAGATAATCTAGATCGATTCTACCTGTACGTTGTTTTGTGTGGCGTATTTGCGGAGCGCGACGTTGAGCAGGAAACTGCGGTCGATCGCGCTCCTCGCTGGGCGGCGGCTGGGGGGTCAGGCTGAGCTGGTGCTTGGAGGCGGCGACGAAGGCATCGCAGAGGTCCTGGACCGTCCACTGCGACCGTCTCGGAATAGGGTCGTTCCAGGTCTCCAGCCCATTGACGTCGTCGCGCTCGCCGAGTTTCGGCGAGGACGGTCGCGTCGACGGCATCTTGTCTCGGATCCAAATTAAACCTGAAATCGTTCCTAGTCGCCGAGTTTCTAGGGCAGTTCCCCTCTTCCGCTCTTTCTTTCTTGTTTTTTCTGTTTACCCTGGACGCGCACGAACTAGAATGTCTCTCCTTTTTTTTGGGAAGATCGCACGAACCAGCTTATAGGAGGGAGTATCATATACGCAGGCAGGCCGCGTGTGCCGGCGGCCCAGTTCGATTCGTACTAATATATCAATCCATCCATCCCGCATCGATGGGACTCTCGGATTCATCATCTAAAATGAATTTGTCTAAAAAAATCATCTACAATGAGTAGATAAAAAAAATCTGTCGACTGGTATTTTTTATTTTATTTTGAACCTGTGTCGACTGTTTTTCTTTTGGTACAGTTGCCACTGATTTTTTTTAGCGATAAAGATGCCGCTAATACTTTTTTTTAGAAAAATTCCCAGTCTATTCATCAAACTTGTACACATTGCTAATTTTTTTAATTGGAATATTGTTTCTATTAGCATAAAAAAGAAGGAGAAACAATGCTTTCGAAGGTACCCAATGATAATATGAAAACATATATTCCTACCATGGTTTGTATGGTATGTGTGCTTCCCAACGAAAAAATACCGCGCTATCTCGTCCTTATAATGCCGGTATAGTGTATTCGAGAGGCTGGTACGTGCCCGTCTCTGTGGAGTATAGGTTGGAGTGGAGTCAGTGAAAAGCGTGCACGATTGTAGGTTGTTGCTAATTATGATGGAGCGGATAGAGTATGCCCGCCCATATATACCTCCTAACATTAGTAGAAAACAGGGCTTTGGTCACAGCTCAATATACACATTAGTCCCGGTTGCATTATGAACCGGGACTAATATGAGCATTAGTCCTGGTTGCATTACGAACCGGGACTAATGTAAGCATTAGTCCCGGTTCGAGCGGCTAAAGACATTAGTCCCGGTTTAAATGGGCCCTTTAGTCCCGGTTCGTGTCTTAAACCGGGACTAAAGATTAGACCTTTAGTCCCGGTTCGTGTCTCAAACCGGGACTAAAGGGGTCATTTCTCAAACTCTACTCCCCCCCCCCGGGTGTATCGCCATTTCAGTTTTGAAAAAAACAAAAGAAAATGATAAAAACTTCAAAAAATAAAATCCTTCGAGATATATTATATTACTACATCTACTAGTTAGGAAAATTAAAAACTTAAATTTGGACATATTTTGAGTGTTATGAAAAAGTGAAACGGCTATAACTTTTACATACGATGTCGGAAAAAAAGTATAATATATCAAAATGTTCAGCACGAAAAAACGTAGGCCTGTTTGCAAATTTTTAGAATCCTCAAATTCTAAAAGGAAAAAGAAGTTATGCTCAAATTTCAGTTTTTCTGAATTTTAGTTAAATCTGGTCAAACTATGGTCAAACTACTTATTCAAGAAGTATTAGTGCTACTAAATAATTATTCAAGAATATTAGTGTTATAATTATTTCAGTTTTTTTGAATTTTGGTCAAATCTGGTCAAACTATGGTCAAACTACTTATTCAAGAAATATTAGTGTTACTAAATAATAATTGTTTTTTAGAATAATAGTTTCAAACTCAAGCAGTAAAATGTGTGACTTCATGCTCAAGCTAAACTCCTGAGGGTTAATAGGATTGACATCTTACTATTGTCAGGAAAACAATAAGTGCAGACTTGGAAACGAGGGAGAATAGAACCTGAAAGTTAAGCATGCTCAGGTTGGAGTAGTGAGAGGATGGGTGACCGCCGGGAAGTTACATAATTTGGGATGATGAGGGATGATTAGAGATTAGAGTTAAATTGAGCAGTGATGAGGGGTGGGTGATTAGAGATTAAATTATAAAACAATTCAGAAATTTGAAACGGAAAAAAATATTTAAAAATAATAATAATCATAAAACTACCTTTAGTCCCGGTTGGTAAAGGTGGAGCTCTAGCCAGCGGCCACGTGGAGGGCCTTTAGTCCCGGTTCGGACTAAGGGCGGGGGGGAGGGGGGAGGGGGGCTTTAGTACCGACCCTTTAGTCCCGGTAACGAATCCTTTTGTAGCTCATCATTTATTGGCAAAGATAGAAAAGGTCAATATGAAGGAGGAGAAAGAAACAATAGTAACGTGGTCCCGGGCATCTAGCATTCTACCCACAATGGTTGGCCATACAATCGCGATTCATAATGGAAAGGAACATATACCTATTTACATAACAAATCCTATGGTAGGTCGCAAATTGGGGAATTCGTGCCTACTCGGCATTTCACGAGTTATGAAAATGCAAGAAAGGATACTAAATCTCGTCGTTAATTCCAGAACCGGGACTAAAGGCCCTCTTAAACTGGGACAAATGGCCCATTTCCTACTAGTGTAAGAGCATGGCTAATAGAGGAGCCTACTATTGGCTGTATACCCGGTGCCACATCATCTAGAGGCTTGATAAAAGATTACTGTAGTATAATAGGTTGGCTGTAGGCTAGCTATTAGATGGATTATACTATTCAATGCTTGCATGTGAAAAGGGTCAAATAGCACACATGATTGGCATTGGAGATTGAGTTGTAGCCTGGCGGTACTCTTTTCGTTTCTCACTCCTCCAGCAAGGATTTTGCTGACATGTAAAACGTTATAGCCAGCTGATTAGGATCTATTATACTTGCTTTAAGTGGGACACGGCGTGCCATGCGCTGCCGACCACCCTAGACCCTGGTCCTTAGACTAGTCATAGTGGAAGTAACTTCAACAGTAACATCGAGTCCAACTCAGCAAATTTGCTTATGTGGCAATGAGTTAATGAGGAGAGAGGGAGTTGTAGTAACTTAGCTAGTCACTGTAACATCACATGTTCCAATGCAATATGAGTCTATAACATAATAAATGAAGCTTTGCATGTTACCACACTTATGTTACTACCCACTATGAAGGTAGTAACATAGTCTAGAGATATGTGTATGTTACTAGTGTATGTTACTCTCCATTGTGGCTAGTCTTATGGTCACGTCAATCAACAGGGTCAACGACAAGGATGCTTCTGATGCGACGCGTTGCCTGAATTTGCTTGTGTATGATGCATTTCATAGTGTTTCTTCTATCACGGTAACAAGAATCTCCACCTACTTTGTTGGTGTATGGTCACTATATTGGTGAGGAATTGAGGTTGAAGACCAATATACACACATACGGCAGCAATGGTTGATGACAACAACGGCCTTGTAACTTCAGGTATGAGACTAAGAATGTTCACAATTTGCCTAATTATAGTTTATGGTACCCCTTTTCGGAGGTCCTCAACAATTCAATGTGGTTGGGATACATAGATTCAAGATGGTCTATGAATCTAGATGTAATTTTTATTATTTTTGATGTTCGTCGTACTGTTATGATTGATATGAATAGATTGAAAGTTTTTTCAAAAAAAACTCGATGGGGTCAGATCAGAATGGTGGGTTTTGGGCGGCTGAGCAAGACAGGTGCATGACTACCCGAGTAGTGCCAGATTAAGGCGAGGAGTTGCTGACGCGCGCAAAGGAGGTCTAATGTGGGATGCTTGCTGTTGCTGATGGGTGCTGACGCTGTGCTGTTTGGGCATGTCGGAGGCCGCCGCTGCTGTCACCATCCACGGTGTCGTGGACTGTGGTTGCACGCTAATCCAACTGACCCCAACATGAAATAGGATGTGCAAATACTGGAGAGGCCTCACAGCCGTGCCTTTGCTCCGCATGCTCGATGCCACAGCGTGGCCGATGCGTGTCCTGGATTCCACCTCCTCCCATCTCCATTCTCTTCCCCAGCCATAGGTCCATTCCTTCTGTCCACATACTGAGCAGCTTCCGTACTCCTCTACACCATCCATACACGGGATTAAGAACAATGGCTAGCGGCAGCGGTCGGATCGACCCAACCCAGGCTACCCCGCCTCAAACGCCTCCATCACGCACTAGTAGAAAAAGAGGCTTCCATAGGCCCCCATTAGTCCTCAAAATAATCGAGCCGCGATCAAAGGGGTCTTTAGTCGCGGTTCGGGAGGAGACCCGCGACCAACTATCTGGGCCCAGCGCCTGGCCAACCGGGACTAAAGGTCCTCAGGCTGGCCCGAAGGCCTTTAGTCACGGTTGGCCAGACCAACCGGGACTAAAGGTTAGACCTTTAGTCCCGGTTGGTCTGGCCAACCGCGACTAATGGCCCGAAGGCCTTTAGTCGCGGTTGGCCAGACCAACCGCGACTAAAGGTTAGACCTAGTCCCGGTTGGTCTGGCCAACCGCGACTAATGGGATTTGAGGCATTAGTACCGGTTCATGGCACGAACCGGTACTAAAGGCCTCATTTTCAAACTCTACCCCCCCTGGATCGCCTTTTCAGTTTTAGAAAAACAAAAGAAAATGATGGAAATGTCAAAAAAATAAAATAAAATAAGTTTCTCATGTGATATGTGGTCTAGTTGTTGGCAAAATTAACAAATATGAATTTCGACTTTATTTGCAAAATCTCTCTGGAAATTCTTAAAATGGGCATAACTTTTGCATACGAACTCGGATGAAAAAGTTTTTTATATGAAAAATCATCTACTCGAAAAGTTACATCCAAATTTAACTGGGGGAACCCCGTTAAACATTTTCAAAATCCTCAAAAACCTAACAGACAAAAAGATACGGGGCTTTTAAGATCTGGAGAGGCAAAAAAATTCAAAAAATTTCAAATTGTGGTCAAACTGTGGTCAAACAATGGTCAAACTAATTATTCTAGAATATTAGTGTTACTAAATAATTATCTCAGTTTTTTTTAAAGTTTGGTCAAATCTGGTCAAACTGTGGTCAAACAGTGATCAAACAATGGTCAAACTAATTATTCCAGAAATATTAGTGTTACTAAATAATTATTGTTTTTTAAAACAATAGTTTCAAACTCAAACAGTGAAATGTGCCACTCCGTGCTCAAGCTAAATTCCTGAGGGTTAATAGAATTGACATCCTACTATTGTGAGGAAAACAACAAATGCAGACTTGGAAACAAGGAAGAATAGAACCCGGAAGTTAAGCGTGCTCAGGCTGAAGTAGTGAGAGGATGGGTGACCGTCCGGGAAGTTAGATGATTTGGAATGATGAGGGGTGATTAGAGATTAGAGGATAAATTGAGCAGTGATAAACAGGTTTAGGGGGGCTAAAACCCTAAACCTGCGGAGGAGGCCTTTAGTCCCGGTTAGCCACGAGAACCGGGACTAAAGGTCCTCCGCCCCGACGGACCCCTGGCGCCCACGTGGACGGGCCTTTAGTCCCGGTTAGCCACGAGAACCGGGACTAAAGCCTTTAGTCGTGGTTCGTAAGAGGCGCGACTAAGGGGGGGGGGGGGTTCTTTAGTCGCGCATATTTAGTCCCGGTTGCACAGCCGGGACTAAAGGCCTTTGCGAACCGGGACTAAAGGCCCATTTTCTACCAGTGACGGGGTGCATCGACCCCAAACGAGCTCCGCGCCGCACTTGCCATAGGTGTTACGACGATCCCGTCAGAGGAAAATAAGGTGGTTCATGCGAGGAGGAGGATCTTATAAGAGGAGGGTCAGAGGAGTTGCCATTAGATATGGAGGACGATTCCTCGAGTCTAGAGGATGAGGTGAAGAAGAGTCCCGACACAGAACGAATAGTTGTTTTACATATGGGCAGAAACGCTCAATGAAACATACTCCCTCCGTCTGGAATTACTTGTCGCCGAAATGAATAAAAATGGATGTATCTAGAACTAAAATACGTCAAGATACATCCATTTATTTGACAAGTATTTCTGACGGAGGGAGTACTTTTTAAGCACGAGCAAAAATGTTTTTGACATACGGCAAGAAATATCGCCCCCATTATTAGTAGGTATATATATTTGCCTTGTTACGAATTATCTGCTATCAACCAATCTATCAAAACTATCTTAAAAGCACTTGCAGTGAAACCTTATTAAAAACTATTTGTCAATTCTTTCTGCTCCTCATTGGGTTCAATCTGCTATACTTGTGGGTCATCAATGCGCATCAACAAAATCGAAGTTGCCTGTCTTCGACGTCTGCGGTCGATTGTTTGGCTATGGCCGACGAGGTCATCAAGTGTCGTTTGTTTGAAGGGGTCTTAACGGATCATCAGCAGCGAAGTCGTAGTCGCCTGCTCAGGGAGAGCATCCTCAGTGGTGTTCTCTGATCGGCAGTGTGTGGTCTTGTTGGTGCCCGATCGGCCGTTAACATTGTGCCCTTTCATGTTGGTCGTGTTGCAACGCTTTCATCTGGGTTTCCGTTAACTGACCGAGCAACTCTATTCTACCTTCTTTAATGAATCGGACCCTGAGAGACCGTGTTTAAAAAAAAACTCATGCATGCACGCAATGTATTTGGGATAGATAGAATCATCTATCTACACATAACAAATATCATGTAAGTTTGTAAATCATCTAAATATAACATTTATAGCTACTAGTGGAGTAGTCAAAAGATCAAACTCATACGCTCAAACCAAGACTAAATCAGCTAGTACAATTAATCATGCAAGTCTGCAGTTCAATGTGGTTGGGATACATAGGTAAATTCATCTAAAGATAACACATATCGTCATCACTATCATCCTCCTCCATGAAAGGAAACCCCACATCCTCGTGCCCTCCCAAGTAGCCACCACCCGTGGGATGCATCAGCTCCTTTGCTCGATCATTGCACCCGAAACAATGGCCTTGGTTATTGTGAAAAAAAAATGCAAGTACAAAAAAATGCAAGTATAACAAAAATTGCATGGATATTTTACCAATATTCAAAGAGAGTTAATTACCGGAGTCATCATCTTTCAAGAGGGTGCAGAGATATACATCCTCCTCAGCTCTGCAGTCAGGATGCATCTCAGCAAAGAACAACCTAGGCGTGTCATCCGAATCTTTGGCCACAAAGTTGAAGTGCATGTATCCTTTCCCGTATTCATCGATTAGGTTCCTCTCTTTCACTTCCACCAACTCTAGCTCGTTAGGCTGCAATAGACATAGACACATCCTCCTCACATCAGCGTGCAATAAAAGTAGTCCCTCTATAAGATTGTTTAGATCATTTTTCTTCTTCTGAAAAGGAGGTTAAATCAAATCATTGCGAGATGCACACACACGGCCAGATAATGAGGTGCGACTAACCTGCATGTTGTTTTGCTTGGCGTAGGTGTGCAGCGCGATGAGCAGGCCCTTGCGATCGTGCTCCTGACTTCGCCTGACTCACTCCTCGCGGGACGGCGACTTGGGCCGGAGGCTGAACTGGCGTTGGGCGGCGGCGACCCAGATATCACCAAACTCCTTGAGGGTCATGGTTGATCGTCTCGGAGTGGGGTCGTCCCAGGTCTCCAGTCCGTTCACGTCGTCGCGCTCGCCGAGCTTCGGCGAGGACGGTGGCGTCATGGCGAAGAAGATCGCCGGCCGGTGATCAGATGCACAAGGGAAACGAATCGACGAGAAGAGAGTCCGTCCTTATGGGTCTTGTTATTTTTGTTTTGAACGGATTATTATGGGTCTTGTTCTTCGTGGAGTCGAGTCCTCTATTTATGGGTCGATCAAATCAGTTAGCCCGGAATAGAAACAGACGCGGATTCGTGTCATCTTTGGATTCGGTCGCAATAATGCTACACCTAGGTAAATGGGGGTACCTAAACGGGCCCATGCGAGGAACTTGGCCTAAGATTGAGTTGAATTGGACTGTTTAGCGGCAGTGATGCATTTGAAGACCACCGGAACCAAACCCATCAAATGGAGCAGCGCTGGGCTATGCAAATGGCGCTCGCTGGTTGGCTGCGGTGGGAAACATTTTTCTTTTTTTATACTAGCGAAAGAGCCCGGCGCTCTAATGGGAGAAGTAATTAGGTATCCATTTTATGATGTAAATGCACACCGAGGTCGAAAATGCATATATCAGCCGCGCATAATTAATCACGCAATAGCATCCAATTTGTTGGGTCTATCTCACAAATCTTAGCAACTAAGGTGTTTGATTTTTCATGAAAAATTGATTAATAATGCGGAGTGTTGTATTCCAGAATGATATTAGCGCTTGGCTTGACACTAATAACACAACCGCACGGGCATGCAACTATCCAGTCAGCTCCCCTTAAGAAAAAAGGGAAACCCTAATGCTCGGCCAGCTGATTGCACAGAGAGTTCCGCCACTCGTGCAGCCATTGGATCGCTCTTGATCCACGCGTCCTCACGCACACTCGTATACGTTCATTATTTGCCTTGCCTACCACGTGCCACTTTATCTTATCTTGCAACAACAGAAGTGTTGCAAACCATAGCGGCGAACAATGATTGCAACTTAGACAAGCTTTCACAACGTCAGCTCTGATGCAAAAAGATCTGCAACAAAATCTCTATTTCAAAAAAAAAAATTTATGACAAAAACTCTGTTGCAAAAAAAAGTCTCGCAACACAACCCATGTTGCAAAAAATATTTTTTAATATAATCTTTGTTGCAAATGTTTCTGCAACAAGATCTCTATTGCAAAGTAGAGGAATACGTTGAGCCGCTGGATTGTGCCACATCCAATGATTCGCGAGGCGGAAGATCCGCCTGCCGACGCGTAGCACCCCCCTAAAAACACCTAATTGGTCAGCTCGTTTTATTTTCTTGACAATCATCCTATAAGAATCGCTCTAAACAATAATTTGGCTATCAAGAACGGCATGCAGCGTGGGAACGCATTACTAGGCCATGTATTTATCTATCTAGCGCACCCCCTGTGTATTTAGCGCCAATTAGCAGCCGTGCGTATGTTGAGTGTACTAGATTTTTTTTTTGAGAAATTGTTGAGTGTACTAGATGATGCCCCGCGCGTTGCGGCGGGACATTAGTGGGCCAAGTATGAGAGTTGATGGTCGCTCCTAGAGGACAAAATTTGATTAAAAAACAGAGAAAACAAATTAATTGGGCCATTGAAACGGAAGTATGATGTTTTTCTTTTCTCCAAAGTAAGATACTTTGAGAGCTCTAACAAACCTCAACTATGAAATGCTAAGTAATGTCACACTCAAATGGTAATTATCTTCAAAATATTGTCCTAAAAACCAAGGTTGTATGCGTTTTGATGTTCTGGTTATAGACAGAAACAACCTTACAAAATCTGCGATGAAGTTCAACCTGTGTCTCTAAGAAAACTACAAATGGCAATTATATATGATGGTTACTAAGCAATAGTTAATACATCCAATAGTGGAGATTGACAAACAACAAATTGTGGTAATGCTATAATATTTGTTAAAAATAAGCAAATAAACAGACAATCAAGAAACACCTTGAATGTTGGACATTGTTGTAATCTCATTGCACTGTTCCATGTCTGCATTTTTTGGTACACCAGATTACCGAAATGATAGGAAGTGGGAGAAATTTTAATAAATGATAATCTACATATGAGTTATTTCGAAGGTGAATATTAATCACCGTAACCATATTGGGAAAGGATAATTTGCAAGTTTGTGGAGAACAAATTTTCTGAAACTTCAGCAGCATGAGAAGGTAGAAAACCTTAATACGTACCAAACTGAAAGATCTATGCATGATCAAACATTTATATAAAACGCAAATACTAATTTCTGTGTTGGAAGCAACCGTGACCTGTGTTGATCTAGGGCTATATGGTGGAGTGCATCCCCAAACATTGATTTAGCCGGTCAGCAATGCGCACATGTGTTATATAAAAAAAAAGGGATGTCATTAGCTATTGCATACATGTTTACACGCTAAATAACTTCTTATCTGAACACATTGCTATTTAGCGGGTCGGCAACTAATTTTTTTGAAATTAGCATATTATACAGGTTTAACATAAGTGATTTCTTATCCGAACACAATGCTATTTCCCTGTCGACCGCTTACCTGCAACTAAGAGAAACACCACATATCACCTTTGAATAAGTTCAAATCCACCATACTGAATGCGACCAGATCAAGGTCAGCAAAATAAACAGAGAGATGACTGATCGTAATTGCAGAGTGTGAGAGTGACTTAGTGAGCGGCGGTTGTAGCAGCAGGCTCCCAATTAGAACTTTAGATGTAGAGAACAAAGTTTTTTTTTTGACATGGCAGAGGACAGAGACCGTCATAGTGACTGAGCAGATATGTCTATTGTGCCCGGCAAAAATAGATTTGCAAGGAGTTTGCCAAACATAAATTTAACAAAGATGCAAGAGGAAAATTTTGCATCACGGCCTCCAGAACAGATCAAGGAGTGAACTCGGATGCGGCGGACGATGAGGCCTATCTTCTGACGCGGCGGTGATCTTGACGGGCGTACGATGGCGAGCCCAACCTTCATCGTGGGGTGGCCTGCAGCTTCGATTATGAATCAGGGGGCACTTTGTAGCGAAGGCGATCCCAACCTGTTTGTCTTTTGGTCGATGATGAACAGTTCACGGTGTCAAATGCTAATTAGTACGTGTGAAAAAATATTCCAGAAAATAAATGATAACGTGGATGGCTGGGAGGGCTGAAAAAATTGATAGTGGGAGGATAGAGGATTAGCAACTTTTCGATTAATTTAATACAGAAATAATTTACAAGTACGATGTAAACAGTACTAAACACATATTGATACTTTTTTTTAAACATCAGTATAGACATAAGCGCTCATATACACGCGCATACACTCAGTCACTCACCCCTATGAACGCACACACACGCACACCCTACCCCTATGAGCACCTCCGAAAGACTGAGACGGCATATCATCTTGAGATTAACGAAGTCACCGTAGGCTCCTCGTCGTCGACGGGAACGTCTCCTCCCACTGAATGCGCTTCGCCAGAAATCCTGAAATAAATCCAGGAATAAATGCGAGCACCAGGATTTGAACTCTGGTGGGCTGGGGATACAACAGTCCGTCTAACCATCCAACCACAGGTTGGTTCGCACACATATTGATACTTGATCATATTATCACGTACAGGACTAATAGTAGAAACATCTATGGACTTTATGAGTTTTTTCCCCAAGACCTAAAACCCTCTGGCGGCGCCCGAGGCGATTAGGGTTTTGACGTGGAACCTGCTTTCGCCCGGGGATCCATCGCCGGTGCGATGAGGGAGAGATCGAGGGAAGGGGTTCTGCTGATGGTTGCCCCCCACGCTGCCGCGGGGAGCGATCCCCAGGCGGGATTCGACGTCAGGAAGAAATTGAAGGAGGCTTTGGGAAAGGTTGACATCTCAGAAGAAGAGGCGACTCCTCTTGTGCTCGACGATCACGTTGAGGGAGGACCGGCAAAGTGGCTTTTGGCTGGTAAAGTGCTCCATCAGAATCAGTTTCACATCCAGACCATCACCAATGCCCTTCGGCCGGCGTGGGGGAACCCACGTGGACTGCAATTCCGATCTGCGGGAATCAATGTGTTCGTGGCGGAATTTGAGAATCAGCGAGATAGGGATCGAGTTTGGGGCAGATCGCCATGGCATGTAAACAAGAATGTTGTGGTGCTAGCCGAGTTTGATGAATGCATGAGGCCTGATGAAGTGAAGTTTGACTAGCTACAAATTTGGGTTAGGGTTATTAATCTACCCTACAACTTGAGGGATGAAGCATGGTGGATCCCAATAGCCAAGCAGATGGACCAGAATGCACAATTGGTGAAATTTGACCATAATGGGGGGGGGGGGGGGGGGGCGTCCTGCATGCTAGGATTTCCATTGACGGTGGATCTTGATAGACTCTGCCAGGAGAAAGAAGGTGGATTTGTATGGTATCCAGTATGAACAACTGCCATATTTCTGTTTCTCCTGCGTTAGATTGGGTCACTCAGAACTTTATTGTTCAACACCGGGATCTCGTGATGAGAAAGGGGAGCTCCCGTTTGGCCCTAAGCTTCGTGCCCCGGATGACTCTAAGAAGCAGGCATCCAATGATTTCCAGGGATCCCAAGTCTAGTACAAATAGCAAGCCGACTATGAGAAATTCGAGCACCAACAGGGATACTGGCGAGGAAGTGATTTCTCCCCACAAGAGCAAGCAGCCACCGAAACGCAAAGAGACCCCTACTCAAGTCTATAGACAAGCGGCAAAAACCTTGCTTCTTACTGATGGAGGACCATGTGCTGATGGTGTAGGCACAAGTATGCTCAAGGAAGATACAACTTCAGCCAGCAATGACACAAAGGGTGATGGTTTCTCACATGAGCCGAAGAAGAAGAAGACCACCCCAGAAAATTTGGCAGAGACAACGTCGCGGTCTTGCCAGGACAAATGAGCTGCTTGAGTTGGAACTGCCGGGGGCTTGGGAACCCCAAGGAAGTTCGAGAGCTCGCAGCATTGTGAAGCTAGAAGGACCCGCTCTTCTCTTTGTAATGGAAACGGAAATTAGAGCAAAAAGAGTTGAAGATTTGAAGCATTCACTTGGTTTTGGTGGATGTTTTGCTGTAGACAGTGTCGGCCTTAGTGGTGGCATTGATCTTTTTTGGTCTCAAGATGTAACCGTCGAGTTAAAGATTTTAGTCAATGTCATATTGATGTGGTTGTCCAGAGTAATAATCAAAGTTCGACTTATTGGCGTTTCACTGGTTTTTACGGAGCTCCGAAGCAGAAGATCGACATCACAGCTGGCGGTTCTTGCGTACTCTTCATGCTACCACATTCAACTTGGTTGTGCATGGGAGATTACAATGAAACTTTGCATGCCTGCGAGCACTTTAGTAGAGCGGCACGATCTGAAAGTCATATGCGTGCTTTTGGGGAGGTTATTGATGAGGTCTCTTTTCCAGACTTGGGTTGGTTTGGTACAACCTATACTTGGGATAATCACCAAGCAGGAGGGGCAAATTTCAAGGTGAGACTAGATCGAGCATTTGCAAATGAAGAGTTTAGGAAGCTCTTTCATCATATACGGGTCAAGCACATCCCTTCGGTGGAGTCTGGTCATTGTTTTGTGGTTGCAGAAATTAAGGAGAGTCTGTCCGGTAGGCCAACGACAAAGAAACAATTCCGTTACGAGAATGTTTGGCAGACCCATGCAGACTATGACCGCTTGGTCCGTGACCTGGCGGGGCATACATCGCATGCCAGGGCTCCAGGGTATTGCATCGGTGTTTGGAACTTTGCAGGCCACGCTAGAGCCGTGGGGTTCCATGGAGTTCGGCAGCTTGACTCGTACTGCCAGGCAGCTCCAGAAGAGGTAGGATCGTCTTTGATGCCAGTCAATTGGTATGGGCCCGATGGAGGAGGAGAAAAGCCTCGTCAAGAAGCTGAAGGAAGCTCTACATCAAGAAGAGATGTGGCCCCGACAATGCTCTCGTGTTCATTGGCTCCGTGAGGGAGACCGGAATACATCCTATTTTCAGGCACAAGTGGCACAACGCAAACGAATGAACAAGATCTTAGGCCTTAGACAAGATGATGGCTCTGTATGTGCTTCTGAAAGTGAGGACAAGGCGGAGGTGCAAACCTTTTATCAGAACCTGTATCAATCGCAGGGCTTTGCTGTGAAGGAAATATGCCCTAGAGGCAATAATAAAGTTGTTATTTATATTTCCTTATATCATGATAAATGTTTATTATTCATGCTAGAATTGTATTAACCAGAAACTTAGTACATGTGTGAATACATAAACAAAACAGAGTGTCACTAGTATGCCGCTACTTGACTAGCTCGTTGAATCAAAGATGGTTAAGTTTCCTAGCCATAGACATGAGTTGTCATTTGATTAACGGGATCACGTCATTAGAGAATGATGTGATTGACTTGACCCATTCCGTTAGCTTAGCACTTGATCGTTTAGTATATTGCTATTGCTTTCTTCATGACTTATACATGTTCCTATGACTATGAGATTATGCAACTCACGAATACCGGAGCAACACTTTGTGTGCTACCAAACGTCACAACGTATCTGGGTGATTATAAAGGTGCTCTACAGGTGTCTCCGATGGTACTTGTTGAGTTGGCATAGATCGATATTAGGATTTGTCACTCCGATTGTCGGAGAGGTCTCTCTGGGCCCTCTCGGTAATGCACATCACTATAAGCCTTCCAAGCAATGTGACTAATGAGTTAGTTGCGGGATGATGCATTACAGAACGAGTAAAGAGACTTGCCGGTAACGAGATTGAACTAGGTATTGAGATACCGACGATCGAATCTCGGGCAAGTAACATACGGATGACGAAGGGAACAACGTATGTTGTTATGCAATTTGACCGATAAAGATCTTCGTAGAATATGTGGGAACCAATATGAACATCTAGGTTCCGCTATTGGTTATTGACCGGAGACGTATCTCGGTCATGTCTACATAGTTCTCGAACCCGCAGGGTCCGCACGCTTAACGTTCGGTGACGATCAGTATTATGAGTTTATGTGTTTTGATGTATCGAAGATAGTTCAGAGTTTCGGATGTGATCACGGACATGACGAGGAGTCTCGAAATGGTCGAGACATAAAGATTGATATATTGATGGCTATATTCGGACACCGGAAGTGTTCCAGGTGATTTTTCGGAGAAAACCGGAGTGCCGGAGGGTTACCGGAACCCCCCCCTCCGGGAGAACTAATGGGCCACATGGGCCTTAGTCGAGAGAGAGAGGGCCGGCCAGGGCAGTCCGCGTGCCCCCTCCCCCTCTGGTTCGAATTAGACTAGGGAAGGGAGGCGGCACCTGATGAAGCTGTTGGGGAACGTAGCGGAAATTCAAAATTTTCTACGCATCACCAAGATCAATCTATGGAGTAATCTAGCAATGAGGGGAAGGGGAGTGCATCTACATACCCTTGTAGATCGCGATGCGGAAGCGTTGCAAGAACGCGGATGAAGGAGTCGTACTCGTAGCGATTCAGATCGCGGTTGATTCCGATCTAAGCGCCGAACCACGGCGCCTCCGTGTTCAACACACGTGCAGCCCGGTGACGTCTCCCACGCTTTGATCCAGAAAGGAGAGAGGGAGAGGTTGGGGAAGACTCCGTCCAGCAGGAGCACGACGGCGTGGTGGTGGTGGAGGAGCGTGGCAATCCTGCAGGGCTTCGCCAAGCACCGCGGGAGAGGAGGAGGACATGGAAGAGGGGGAGGGCTGCGCCAGAACTTGGGGTGCGGCTGCCCTCCCACCCCCCACATATATATAGGGGCAAGGGAGAGGGGGGCCGGCCCCATCAGATCCAATCTGAGGAGGGGGCGGCGGCCAAGGGGGTTGCCTTGCCCCCCAAGGCAAGGGGGGCGCCTCCCCTTAGGGTTCCCCCAAACCCCCAGGCGCATGGGCCCTGGGAGGGAAGGCGCCCAGCCCACTAAGGGGCTGGTCCCTCTCCACATACAGCCCATAGGGCCCTCCGGGGCTGGTGGCCCCTCCCGGTGGACCCCCGGAACCCTCCGGTGGTTCCGGTACATTACCGGTGACGCCCGAAACTCTTCCGGTGGCCAAAACGGGACTTCCCATATATAAATCTTTACCTCCGGACCATTCCGGAACTCCTCGTGACGTCCGGGATCTCATCCAGGACTCCGAACAACATTCGGTAACCACGTATATCTATTCCCTATAACCCTAGCGTCATCGAACCTTAAGTGTGTAGACCCTACGGGTTCGGGAACCATGCAGACATGACCGAGACGTTCTCCGGTCAATAACCAACAGCGGGATCTGGATACCCATGTTGGCTCCCACATGTTCCACAATGATCTCATCGGATGAACCACGATGTCGAGGATTCAATCAATCCCGTATACAATTCCCTTTGTCAATCGGTATGTTACTTGCCCGAGATTTGATCGTCGGTATCCCGATACCTTGTTCAATCTCGTTACCGGCAAGTCTCTTTACTCGTTCCGTAACACATCATCGAGTGATCAACTCCTTGGTCACATTGTGCACATTATGATGATGTCCTACCGAGTGGGCCCAGAGATACCTCTCCGTTTACACGGAGTGACAAATCCCAGTCTCGATTCGTGCCAACCCAACAGACACTTTCGGAGATACCTGTAGTGCACCTTTATAGCCACCCAGTTACGTTGTGACGTTTGGTACACCCAAAGCATTCCTACGGTATCCGGGAGTTGCACAATCTCATGGTCTAAGGAAATGATACTTGACATTAGAAAAGCTCTTAGCAAACGAACTACACGATCTTGTGCTAGGCTTAGGATTGGGTCTTGTCCATCACATCATTCTCCTAATGATGTGATCCCGTTATCAACGACATCCAATGTCCATGGTCAGGAAACCGTAACCATCTATTGATCAACGAGCTAGTCAACTAGAGGCTTACTAGGGACATGTTGTGGTCTATGTATTCACACATGTATTACGGTTTCCAGTTAATACAATTATAGCATGAACAATAGACATTTATCATGAACAAGGAAATGCAATAATAACCATTTTATTATTGCCTCTAGGGCATATTTCCAACAGTCTCCCACTTGCACTAGAGTCAATAATCTAGTTCACATCGCCATGTGATTAACACTCATAGTCCACATCGCCATGTGACTACACCCAAAGAGTTTACTAGAGTCAATAATCTAGTTCACATCACCATGTGATTAACACTCAATGAGTTCTAGGGTTTGATCATGTTATGCTTACGAGAGAGGTTTTAGTCAATGGGTCTGAACCTTTCAGATCCGTGTGTGCTTTACAAATCTCTATGTCATCTTGTAGATGCAGCTACCACACGCTACTTGGAGCTATTCCAAATAACTGCTCTACTATATGAATCCAGTTTACTACTCAGAGTCATCCGGATTAGTTTCAAAGTTCGCATCGACGTAACTCTTTACGACGAACTCCTTTTCACCTCCATAATCGAGAAAATTCCTTAGTCCACTAGATACTAAGGATAAGTTCGACCGCTGTCATGTAATCCATTCCCGGATCACTATTGTACCCCTTGACCAACTCATGGCAAGGCACACTTCATGTGCGGTACACAGCATATCATACTGTAGAGCCTACGTCTAAAGCATAGGGGACGACCTTCGTCCTTTCTCTCTCTTCTGCTGTGGTCAGGCCTTGAGTCTTACTCAATACTCACACCTTGTAACACAGCCAAGAACTCCTTCTTTGCTGATCTATTTTGAACTCCTTCAAAAACTTGTCACGGCATGTATTCATTTGAAAGTACTATTAAGCGTTTTTATCTATCCTTATAGATCTTGATGCTCAATGTTCAAGTAGCTTAATCCAGGTTTTCCATTGAAAAACACTTTTCAAATAACCCTCTATGCTTTCCAGAAATTCTACATCATCTCTGATCAACGATATGTCAACAACATATACTCATCAGAAATTCTATAGTGCTCCCACTCACTTCTTTGGAAATACAAGTTTCTCAGAAACTTTGTATAAACCCGAAATCTTTGATCATCTCATCAAAGCGTACATTCCAACTCCGGGATGCTTACTCCAGTCCTTAGAAGGATTGCTGGAGCATTGCATACTTGTTAGCATCTTCCAGGATTGACAAAACCTTCTGGTTGTATCACATACAACCTTTCCTCTAGAAAATCGTCGAGGAAACAATGTTTTGACATCCTATCTGCAAGATTTCATAAATAATGCAGTAACTGCTAATACAATTCCAACAGACTCTTAGCATCACTACGAGTGAGAAAGTCTCATCGTAGTCAACTCCTTGAACTTGTCGGAAAACATCTTAACGACAAGCCGAGCTTTTTAATGGTGACACTTACTCCGGGCAGCAGGAGAGCAGAACACAACAGTGTCTCAGTCGCGGAATAGGATTCATAGCAGATCTGTGATGGCAGATACCGTTCAGCCGGCCCACAGCCCAAGATCGCCTCCGCGGCGTGAGGGACGTGGGCACCAGCAGGATCAGTACAGGAACCATGAGCAGTATGATCACCGACTCGGCCGCGATGACCGTCGTCGAGTGCCGACACCTCCCCAAGGAGTGGATCATATGTGCCCCGGCGATATGATGACAGACGCCCACACAGTGGCGAGCGAAGAATACCAGCCGACCCAAGAGAGCCAGGCTTTGATGCGAGGTCTATTCTCGTTCAGGGTTTGGTCGATAGGAACAGAGCACACAGAGAGGGCCTTGACAGAGATCACCCGACTGGCAGCAGAGTTCATGTTTCAGGTCCAGAGTGTTTCAGCAGAGCCATCAGGGCCGCGGAGATTCCTCCCAACTTCAGGTTGGCGACTGGAGTCAGCAAGTTCACTGGTGAGTCCAAGCCTGGCACTTGGCTTGAGGATTACCGAGTGGCTGTGCGGATTGGTGGCGGAAATGATGAAGTGGCCATGAAACATCTTCCTCTGATGTTGGAAGGTTCGGCCAGAGCATGGTTGACTCAGTTAACACCAGGCAGTATATTCAGTTGGGAGGAACTTGCCCGAGTGTTTGTTAGAAATTTTGAGGGTACTTGCAAGAGGCCAGCAGGATTAACAGAATTGCAGCATTGCGTGCAAAAACCGAATGAGACTCTGAGAGATTACATTCAGAGGTGGACCACTTTGCATCACACAGTGGAAAATGTGTCCCAGCATCAAGCAGTTTGTGCCTTCAAGGAAGGCGTTAAGTATCGATAATTGGTCCTGAAATTCGGTTGGACGGGAGATATGTCTCTAACTCGGATGATGGAAATAGCCACTCGGTACGCTAACGGAGAAGAAGAGGATCGACTCCGCAGTGGAAAGAGCAAACCAGTCGGTTAGGACATCGGTGGAGGCAATTCCAATCGGAAACAGAAGCGTAAAGCCGAGCCTGCAGGGCCTGATGAAATTGCGGCATTCACACCAATGATGTGTTGGAGTTACCATGCCACATTCACACCAAGAAGGATGAAGAAGGTAATCTGATTTATCCTAAACATACCACTCGACAGTGTCGAGTTCTGATCCAGCAGTTCCGAGAGAAGCAACCCAATGAGAAGGAAAAGGAGTCGGACAAGGATGAGGACAAAGAGGAGGATGATGGTTTTGCCAATGTTAATTCCACCCTGGTGATTTTTGCTGATGTTCATAGCAAAAGTCGACTGAAAGTGATCAACAGAGAAGTGAATATGGTTGCTCCGGCAACGACAACATACCTGAAGTGGTCACAAACAGCTATCACATTCGACTAGTCTCATCATCCTACTCGCATAGCCACCCCAGGGAGGCAAGCGTTGGTGGTCGACCCAGTCGTTGGGGGCACTCGATTGACCAAAGTATTGATGGATGGTGGTGGTAGTTTGAATATCCTTTACGCTGAAACCTTGAAGGGGATGGGCATTCCGATGTCCAAACTTAGTGAGAGCAACATGAGCTTTCACGGCGTCATCCCTGGCAAGAAGGCTAAATCACTCGGCCAGATAACCCTTGACGTGGTCTTCGGTGATTCAAAGAATTACCTTAAGGAAAAGTTGACATTTGAAGTAGTAGATTTCCAGAGTGCTCATCATGCTATTTTAGGGAGGCCTGCATATGCACGCTTTATGGCTCGACCATGTTACGTGTATCTCAAATTGAAAATGCTGGTCCCAAAGGAGTGATCACAGTCACTGGCAATCGGCAGAAGGCAGAGGAATGCTTCCAGAAGGGTTCTAAAATTGCCGATGCACAAATGGCAGCAGTTGAAATGCAAGAGTATCAGAAAAATGCAGATCCGAGTGATTTGTTGCGAGCCAAGAAGCCTGCCACAGATTCTGCATTTCAGTCATCCGGTGAAACAAAGCCGATTCATATTCACCCTACCGATCCTAATGCTGCTCCTACTCATATCTCAACATCGCTCGACAGCAAATAGGAAGAAGCGCTCATCCAGTTCCTCCGTGAGAACTGGGACATCTTTGCGTGGAAACCTTCTGACATGCCGGGTGTACCCAGGGGACTGGCTGAGCACCGTTTGCGAGTCGACCCGAAAGTGAAACCAGTCAAGGAACATCTTCGACGGTCCGCCGTACAGAAGAGAAAGGCAATTGGCAAGGAAGTGGCTCGGCTCCTGGCAGCTGAGTTCATCCGAGAGATTTACCACTCTGAGTGGCTCGTCATGGTCCCCAAGAAGGACGACTCACTTTGTATGTGCATTGACTTCAAGCATATCAATCGGGCCTGCCCGAAAGATCATTTCCCTCTCCCTCGTATCAACCAAATCATCAACTCAACTGCGTGGTGTGAGCGTTTATCTTTTCTGGACGCCTATCCCGGGTATCATCAGATCCGACTGTATGGACCCGATGAGATAAAAACAGCTTTCATCACTCCATTTGTGTGCTTTTGTTATGTCACCATGCCATTCGGTCTCAAGAACGCTGGTGCCACATTTATGAGGATGATTCAGAAGTGTCTGCTCACTCAAATCAGTCGGAATGTGGAAGCATATATGGATGACATTGTGGTCAAGTCGCGTAAAGGTTCCAACCTGCTGACTGACCTTGCTGAAACCTTTGCCAACCTGAGAAGGTATGATATCAAGCTTAATCCGTCGAAGTGCACATTCGGAGTTCCAAGAGGAAAGTTACTCGGTTTCCTCGTTTCCGAACGAGGGATCAACGCGAACCCAGAGAAAGTTGGGGCCATACTCCGGATGAAACGCCTTGTGCGTGTGCATGACGTTCAGAAGCTTACTGGTTGTTTGGCCGCCTTGAGTCGATTCATCTCTCGCCTCGGTGAAAAGGCATTGCCTCTTTACCGACTGATGAAGAAATCTGATAAGTTCGAGTGGACTCCTGAAGCTGATGCAGCGTTTGCAGAGCTCAAAACCCTGCTTTCCACCCAGCCGGTGCTTGCTGCCCCAATCAGCAAAGAGCCTTTACTGCTTTATATTGCAGCCACTGGACAAGTTGTCAGTACAGTACTCACGGTCGAGCGGGAAGAAGAAGGAAAAGCCTATAAAGTTCAGCGCCCAGTATACTATATTTCTGAAGTCTTGACTCCGTCCAAGCAAAGATATCCGCATTATCAGAAGCTTGTTTATGGAATCTACATGACCACGAAGAAGGTTGCGCATTATTTTTCAGATCATTCCATTACAGTCGTCGGCGACGCACCATTGTCAAAAATTCTGAACAACAGAGATGCAACTGGTCGAGTGGCAAAATGGGCGATTGAACTCCTTCCATTGGATATCAAGTTTGAGGCAAAGAAAGCTATCAAGTCCCAAGCAACAACCGACTCAGATTCACTCGGAGCATTGGACCATGTTCTTTGACGGATCCAAGATGTTGAATGGTTCTGGTGCTGGGGTGGTATTGGTATCCCCCCGAGGAGACAGGCTCAGCTATGTTCTTCAGATTCATTTTGATTCCTCCAACAATGAGGCTAAATACGAAGCACTTCTGTATGGGTTGCGTATGGCCATTTCACTCGGCATCCGTCGCCTAATGGTCTATGGCGGCTCAGATTTGGTGGTTAATCAAGTAATGAAAGAGTAGGACGTCAGGAGCTCGGCTATGACTGGCTATTGTAATGCAGTGAGAAAGTTAGAGAAGAAGTTTGAGGGGTTAGAGCTCCATCATATACCCCGACTGAAAAATCAAGCAGCTGATGATTTGGCAAAGATAGGTTCCAAGCGTGAGGTGATACGTCTCCAACGTATCTATAATTTTTGATTATTCCATGCTATATTATATTCTGTTTTGGACATTAATGGGCTTTATTATACACTTTTATATTATTTTTGGGACTAACCTATTAGCCGGAGGCCCAGCCCAGAATTGCTGTTTTTTGCCTATTTTAGAGTTTCGCAGAAAAAGAATATCAAACGGATTCCAAACGGAATGAAACCTTCGGGAACGTGATTTTCGGAACGAACGTGATCCAGAGGACTTGGACCCTACGTCAAGCCATCAACGAGGAGGGCACGAGGTAGGGGGGCGTGCCTACCCACCCAGGGCGCGCCCTCCACCCTCATGGGCCCCACGTTGCTCCACCGACATACTTCTTCCTCCTATATATACCTACGTACCCCCAAACTACCAGATACAGAGCCAAAAACCTAATTCCACCGCCGCAACCTTCTGTACCCGTGAGATCCCATCTTGGGGCCTTTTCTGGAGCTCCGCCGGAGGGGGCATCGATCACGGAGGGCTTCTACATCAACACCATAGCCTCTCTGATGATGTGTGAGTAGTTTACCTCAGACCTTCGGGTCCATAGTTATTAGCTAGATGGCTTCTTCTCTCTTTTTGGATCTCAATACAATGTTCTCCCCCTCTCTTGTGGAGATCTATTCGATGTAATCTTCTTTTGCGGTGTGTTTGTTGAGACCGATGAATTGTGGGTTTATGATCAAGTTTATCTATGAACAATATTTGAATCTTCTCTAAATTCTTTTATGTATGATTGGTTATCTTTGCAAGTCTCTTCGAATTATCAGTTTGGTTTGGCCTACTAGATTGATCTTTCTTGCAATGGGAGAAGTGCTTAGCTTTGGGTTCAATCTTGCGGTGTCCTTTCCCAGTGACAGTAGGGGCAGCAAGGCACGTATTGTATTGTTGCCATCGAGGATAACAAGATGGGGTTTATATCATATTGCATGAGTTTATCCCTCTACATCATGTGAAAGGATCGATATAGTTGACTAGAGGGGGGGGTGAATAGGCAACTAACAATTTTTAGCTTTTCTTCACCAAATTAAACATTGCATCAAAATAGGTTGTCTAGATATGCAACTAAGTGAGCAACCTATATGATGCAATGACAACAAGCACGCAAGCAAATAAGAGATATAACACGAGTAAACTTGCGAAAGTAAAGGGACGAGATAACAAAGAGTGGAGCCGGTGAAGACGAGGATGTGTTACCAAAGTTCCTTCCTTTTGAGGGGAAGTACGTCTCCGTTGGAGCGGTGTGGAGGCACAATGCTCCCCAAGAAGCCACTAGGGCCACCGTATTCTCCTCACGCCCTGACACAATGCGAGATGCCATGATTCCACTATTGGTGCCCTTGAAGGTGGCGACCGGACCTTTACAAACAAGGTTGGGGCAATCTCCACAACTTAATTGGAGGCTCCCAACGACACCACAAAGCTTCACCACAATGGACTATGGCTCCGCGGTGACCTCAACCGTCTAGGGTGCTCAAACACCCAAGAGTAACAAGATCCGCTAGGGATAAGTGGGGGGAATCAAATTTCTCTTGGTGGAAGTGTAGATCGTGGCCTTCTCAACCAATCCCGAGCAAATCAACAAGTTTGATTGGCTAGGGAGAGAGATCGGGCGAAAATGGAGCTTGGAGCAACAATGGAGCTTTTGGGGGAAGAGGTAAGTCAACTTTGGGGAAGAAGACCCCCTTATATAGTGGGGGGAACAATCCAACCGTTATCCCCACTTCAGCCCCGCAGAGAGCGGTACTACCGCTTGGCCAGTGGTACTACCGCTTGCCCCTATAAGCGGTACTACCGCTCCCCCTCGCGGTACTGCCGCTGGGCCCAGAGCGGTACTACCGCGGTGGCAGGGCGGTACTACCGCAAACGGCGGTACTACGGCCCCCACTGCCGCGGCTAGTACCGTTCAACCCGACACGAAAAAAGACCCCTCGAATCGAGGCGGTACTAGCACGAGACCGCAGTGGTACTACGGCTGGGGGCTACCAGCGGTACTACCGCTTATAGCACCCAAGCGGTACTACCGCTCCGGCCCGCGGTACTACCGCTGGGACCAGAGAGGGCACACAGATAAGGGGAACGAGCCCATCATAGAAGCGGAAAGGCTCGGAGGGGGGCAAAGGAAGTGTACGTGATGATTCCGCCCTAGCCTTTCCAAAGCGGACCCCCTCTTAATAGTACGGTGATCCCTATGAAACTAGTCCACCAAACTAATTCGAAAGGACTACACCGTCTTCGCTTCAAGCTCCGAGGGGAGGGAATCGTCTCGTGCCAAAAGGATGAATCTCTGAAAACACTCAATGCACACGATTAGTCCGCAAAAGCATTGTCATCAATCACCAAAACATCTTAGGGATAAATATGCCCTTACATCATGTCATCTTACTTAAAGCGTTACTCTGTTCTTTTGAACTTAATACTCTAGATGCATGCTGGATAGCGGTTGATGTGTGGAGTAATAGTAGTAGATGCAGGCAGGAGTCGGTCTACTTGTCTCGGACGTGATGCCTATATACATGATCATACCTAGATATTCTCATAACTATGCTCAATTCTGTCAATTGCTCAACAGTAATTTGTTCACCCACCGTAATACTTATGCTCATGAGAGAAGCCACTAGTGAAACCTATGGCCCCGGGTCTATTTTCCATCATATTAATCTCCCGATAACAAGCTATTTCTGGGGCCGTTTTTATTTTTGCTTTCTTTACTTTGCATCTTTATCATAAAAATACCAAAAATATTATCTTATCATATCTATCAGATATCACTCTCGTAAGTGACCGTGAAGGGATTGACAACCCCTTTATTGTGTTGGTTGCGAGGATTTATTTGTTTGTGTAGGTGTGAGGGACTCGTGCGTGGCCTCCTACTGGATTGATACCTTGGTTCTCAAAAACTGAGGGAAATACTTACGCTACTTTGCTGCATCACCCTTTCCTCTTCAAGGGAAAACCAACGCAGTGCTCAAGAAGTAGCATGAGCCTATTCCCAGTAATGTGTTCTTGGAGCATCTTCACACGCCGTTTGTCCAAGAGGATCCCTTCACGGAGGAGCCCCCACAACCTAAGAGCCCTACTGACCTGACTAAAGTTGAAATCCCAGCCGTGGTCGACTTGGTCATGGAAGTTTTGGCCGTACATTGCATATATTCTCAGGAAAGAGCTCACAGAGGATGAAGAAGAGGCCCGTCAGATTGTCCGTCAATCTAAAGCTTTCACAATAATGGGTGGACAGCTTTACAGAGAAAGTGTTACCGGAGACGCTCAGAAGTGCATAACGCCGGAAGAAGGTCGAGTGATCCTCAACGACATCCACTCGGGGACCTGTGGTCACCATGCGTCCTCTCGGACCATTGTGGCCAAAGCATACCGAGCGGGGTTTTATTGGCCACGAGCGAATGAAATGGCAAAAGACATAGTCGACAAATGTGAAGGTTCCTAGTTCTACTCCAACATGTCTCACAAGCCTGCATCAGCCCTGAAGACCATTCCGCTCGTCTGGCCTTTTGCTGTCTGGGGATTAGATATGGTTGGAACTCTAAGGACTGGCAGGAGTGGCTTCACTCATGTGCTCATAGCAGCTGACAAGTTCACCAAATGGATTGAAGCCAAGCCTATCAAAAATCTCGTAGCCAGTACTGCTGTCAGCTTCATCAGAGAGTTAACATTCAGATATGGTGTTCCGCACAGCATCATCACTGATAATGGGTCGAACTTCGATTCTGATGAGTTCAGAGCCTTTTGCGCTTCCCAAGGCACTCGGGTCGACTATGCTTCAGTCGCCCATCCCCAGTCGAATGGACAAGCTGATAGAGCAAACAGATTGATTCTCAAAGGACTGAAACCCCGATTGACGCGTGACCTCAAGCATGCAACAGGCGCCTGGGTCGATGAACTTCCATCAGTGCTTTGGGGATTGAGGACAACTCCTAATTGGTCGACTGGTCGAACTCCATGCTTCTTAGTCTATGGGGCTGAAGCTGTGCTTCCGAGTGACTTGCTTCACAATGCACCCCGAGTCGAACTTTTCTCAGAAGATGAAGCAGAATAGGCTCGGCAAGATGCAGTTGATCTCCTGGAAGAGGAAAGAGAGATGGCCCTGATCCGGTCGACCATTTATCAGCAAGACCTGCGTCGATTCCACGCCAGAAACATGAGGGGTCGAGCATTTCAAGAGGGAGACTTGGTTCTTCGAGTGGATCAGCAGAAACCACACAAGCTCGCTCCTGCTTGGGAAGGCCCCTTCATCGTCACCAAAGTGCTCCACAACGAATCATATCGCCTCTACAATGTCAAGCACAATAAAGACGAGCCACGCGCTTGGAATGCGGAGCTGCTCCGCGCGTTTTATACTTAAGCATTCAGACTGTTGAGATGTAATAAGAAATACCTTCTAGTTTGATTATCAAAGACACAGTTTTACAGTCTCCTAATGATTGTTGTTCCTTTTTTATATGTTCTAAATCCCCCAGTGGGTGTCTTAGATGCGAATCCGCTTTGCCTAAGTTTCAAAAAAGAAAATCCTGCCGAGTGAAGAGCAAGCCTCTCACTCGGAGGCTTAGCTGTGAATCCGTTTCGCCTAAGTTTGAAAAATCCTACCGAGTGATGAGCAAGCCTCTAACTCGGGGGCTTAGCTGTAGTCCAGTACTCGCCTAAGTTTGAAAAATCCTACCGAGTGATGAGCAATCCTCTCACTCGGGGGCTTAGCTGCAGTCCAGTACTCGCCTAAGTTTGAAAAATCCTACCGAGTGGTGAGCAACCCTCTCACTCGGAGGCTTAGCTGCAGTCTAGTACTCGCCTAAGTTTGAAAAATCCTACCGAGTGGTGACCAATCCTCTCACTCGGGGGCTTAGCTGTATTCCAGTACTCGCCTAAGTTTAAAAAATCCTACCAAGTGGTCAGCAATCCTCTCACTCGGAGGCTTAGCTGCAGTCCAGTACTCGCCTAAGTTTGAAAAATCCTATCGAGTGGTGAGCAACCCTCTCACTCGGAGGCTTACCTGCAGTCCAGTACTCGCCTAAGTTTTAAAAATCCTACCGAGTGGTGAGCAAGCCTCTCACTCGGAGGCTTAGCTGCAGTCCAGTACTTGCCTAAGTTTAAAAAATCCTACCGAGTGGTGAGCAACCCTCTCGAGGCTTAGCTGCAGTCCAGTACTCGCCTAAGTTTCAAAAAAGAAAATCCTACCGAGTGAAGAGCAAGCCTCTCACTCGGAGGCTTAGCTGCGAATCCGTTTCGCCTAAGTTTGAAAAATGCTATCGAGTGGTGAGCAACCCTCTCACTCGGAGGCTTAGCTGCAGTCCAGTACTCGCCTAAGTTTGAAAAATCCTACCGAGTGGTGAGCAACCCTCTCACTCGGAGGCTTAGCTGCTGTCCAGTACTCGCCTAAGTTTAAAAAATCCTACCGAGTGGTGAGAAAGCCTCTCACTCGGGGGCTTAGCTGCAGTCCAGTACTTGCCTAAGTTTGAAAAATCCTACCGAGTGGTGAGCAACCCTCTCACTCGGAGGCTTAGCTGCAGTTGAGTACTCGCCTAAGTTTGAAAAATCCTACCGAGTGGTGAGCAACCCTCTCACTCGGAGGCTTAGCTGCAGTCCAGTACTCGCCTAAGTTTTAAAAATCCTACCGAGTGGTGACCAATCCTCTCACTCGGGGGCTTAGCTGTATTCCAGTACTCGCCTAAGTTTAAAAAATCCTACCAAGTGGTCAGCAATCCTCTCACTCGGAGGCTTAGCTGCAGTCCAGTACTCGCCTAAGTTTGAAAAATCCTATCGAGTGGTGAGCAACCCTCTCACTCGGAGGCTTACCTGCAGTCCAGTACTCGCCTAAGTTTAAAAAATCCTACCGAGTGGTGAGCAAGCCTCTCACTCGGGGGCTTAGCTGCAGTCCAGTACTTGCCTAAGTTTAAAAAATCCTACCGAGTGGTGAGCAACCCTCTCGAGGCTTAGCTGCAGTCCAGTACTCGCCTAAGTTTCAAAAAAGAAAATCCTACCGAGTGAAGAGCAAGCCTCTCACTCGGGGGCTTAGCTCCAGTCCAGTACTCGCCTAAGTTTAAAAAATCCTACCGAGTGGTGAGCAACCCTCTCACTCGGAGGCTTAGCTGCAGTCCAGTACTCGCCTAAGTTTAAAAAATCCTACCAAGTGAGGAGCAACCCTCTCACTTGGGGGCTTAACTGCAGTCCAGTACTCGCCTAAGTATAAAACACGTTCTGAGTGAGAACCGATCTTCTCGCCCGGGGAATTGGCCACACG
The DNA here is from genome assembly GCF_018294505.1 of Triticum aestivum. Classification (NCBI taxonomy): domain Eukaryota; kingdom Viridiplantae; phylum Streptophyta; class Magnoliopsida; order Poales; family Poaceae; genus Triticum; species Triticum aestivum. The sequence continues at coordinate 508,664,659 of NC_057805.1, read as the reverse complement.
CTCCATCCTGATCCGCAAGGACGACGAGGTGCAGGTCGGCTGCGACCTTCTCCTCAGAGCTACGCCATAAGTACAATGTGCGCCCCATCCCGATCCGCAAGGACGACGAGGTGCAGGTCGACTACGACCTTCTCCTCAGAGCTACGCCATAAGTACAATGAGTGCTCCATCCCGATCCGCGAGGGCGATGAGGTGCAGGTCGACTGATTATCTTCTCCTTAGAGCTGCATCGCAAGTACAAAGACTATTTAGAGTGAAGAAACAAGTTCCACTCAAAGGCAAACACAAACATATTCATAGATAAACCAAGTTCAGGTAAATCCTAAGGTTCCAGACCACGGATTAAAGTACTCGGGCATCAGGCCCGAAGGAGTTTAACGATTACAAAATCACTCGGCATTCTGAGGCAAATTTAAGGCAAGGCATAAAGTTTGTTCACTCCGCAGGAGGAGGGCTAGCAGGCTCGACGAACTCGTCCAGATCAATTCCGTCAGCAATCTGAGTGGCAGCAGCAATGAAGGTTTCCATGAAGGATTGGAAGTCATGCCTTTTAGTATTGGCAACCTTGATCGCCGCCAGCTTCTCATCTCGGGCTTTCTTGCAGTGGACACGAACCAGCGACAGAGCCACGTCAGCACCGCATCGGGCAGAAGACTTCTTCCATTCCTGCACTTGACCAGGGACCTCATTGAGTCGAGCCATCAGAGACTCGAGGTCATTTTGAAGCGTCGCCCCTGGCCAGAGTGCTGTGTCGATGCGCAACACTGCAACTTTTAGTCGAGCAAGGTAATCGACAACACCAGCGACACGGGATTCCAGTCGGAGCACGTTCATGGCAGCTTCGTCCTTCACAGGAGAGAGGATGGGGTCCAAGCTTGTCTCAATCTGCCCAGTCTCTTCCTCAAAGTTCTGGCAAAATTCTACACAACACAATACAACAATGAGTCAATGGTTATATATCGAGTCGACAACAACAAATCAGTCGGACAAAGGAAAGCACCTTCAAGCATGACGAACAGCTTCTTGGAAAGACCTCCCAGATAATTCTCCAAGTCATCTCTCTTGCGGGCGATGTCTTCCACCTTGTCGGTCAGGGCCCTCCCGTCCTTCTTCAGACGAGTCGCCTCCTTGTTGGCATCATCCAGGGCAGTCTTCAGCTTGGCGTCCTCTTCCTCCAGTTTGCCGACTGAAGCCAGCTTCTGGTCGGCGAGTGCAGTTTTCTCTTCGGCTGCTTTCTGCACGGCTGCAAGGTCCAGATCCTTCTTCGCCAGAGCCTGGTTCATTGTTTCTGAAAGAAATGACGCTTGGTTCAGGAAAAGCAAATAACACCCAGTTCAGAAACAAATCAGTCGATAAGTTTTTTCGTACCAGCGGCTTCGTCCTTGGCCTTCTACAAGTTTGTATTGGCTAGCTCCAGATCGAGATTGAGCTGAATCTGCTTCTGCTCAAGGTCAGCAAAACAAGCTCCAAGTTCACAGGATTTCTATAATCAAAGGACGGTCAGTCGACAGATGAAAAGATTGGTTACTTCAGAGCAATAGAGTGATAAATCCAACAAGTTCCAAGACTGCTGCCGTATCAAACATCCAACAGCAGTCTCGGGGACTACACCCAGTGGGTGCACTTAGCGTGCCCCCACTGGTTCAGTTTCCACTCGACAAAGTCCGTCTAGTCCGAGTGTAAAAAAGAAGAAGAGGAAAGTTGTTTTCAGACCACAGTCGACTGCCCGCAGTCGACTACGGTCTCGGGGACTACACCCAGTGGGTGCACTCAGCGTGCCCCCACTAGTTCAAGTTCCACTCGACAAGCTAAAGGGTCAGTCGGTGATCAACCAACCTGGACGTTGCTCTGGAGAGCTGAGCTGGCGTCGTAAGAAGATTGGCTGGCCTCCCGGACCACCTTCATCTGCTCCATCATGAGGCCCGCCTGGCGTATAGCCTCCTTCGCAGCACCCACTTGGTCCTCTGGGATGTGATGTGCAGTAAAGAGTGAAGATGGATCGGCTGGAGTCTGCGCAGTCGACTGATGACCCACAAGTATAGGGGATCTATCACAGTCATTTCGATAAGTAAGAGTGTCGAACCCAACGAGGAGCAAAAGGAAATGACAAGCGGTTTTCAGTAAGGTATTCTCTGCAAGCACTGGAATTATCGGTAACAGATAGTTTTGTGATAAGGTAATTTGTAACGGGTAGCAAGTAACAAGTATAAAGTGCAACAAGATGGCCCAATCCTTTTTGTAGCAAAGGACAAGCCTGGACAAACTCTTATATAGAGAAAAGCGCTCCCGAGGACACATGGGAATTATCATCAAGCTAGTTTTCATCACGCTCATATGATTCGCGTTCGGTACTTTGATAATTTGGTATGTGGGTGGACCGGTGCTTGGGTGCTGTCCTTACATGGACAAGCATCCAACTTATGATTAACTCCTATTGCAAGCATCCGCAACTACAAAAGAAGTATTAAGGTAAACCTAACCATAGCATGAAACATATGGATCCAAATCAGCCCCTTACGAAGCAACGTATAAACTAGGGTTTAAGCTTCTGTCACTCTAGCAACCCATCATCTACTTATTACTTCCCAATGCATTCCTCTAGGCCCAAATAATGGTGAAGTGTCATGTAGTCGACGTTCACATGACACCACTAGAGGAGAGACAACATACATCTCATCAAAATATCGAACGAATACCAAATTCAGATGACTACTTATAGCAAGACTTCTCCCATGTCCTCAAGAACAAACGTAACTACTCACAAAGCATATTCATGTTCACAATCAGAGGGGTATTAATATGCATAATAGATCTGAACATATGATCTTCCACCAAATAAAGCAACTAGCATCAACTACAAGGAGTAATCAACACTACTAGTAACCCACAGGTACCAATCTGAGGCTTTGGAACAAAGATTGGATACAAGAGATGAACTAGGGTTTGAGAGGAGATGGTGCTGGTGAAGATGTTGATGGAGATTGACCCCTCCCGATGAGAGGATCGTTGGTGATGACGATGGTGATGATTTCCCCCTCCCGGAGGGAAGTTTCCCCGGCAGAACAGCTCTGCCGGAGCCCTAGATTGGTTCCGCCTCGTGGCGGCGGAGTTTCTTCCCGAAAGCTTGCTTGTGATTTTTCCTCGGACGAAAGACTTCGTATAGCAGAAGATGGGCACCGGAGGGCCACCAGGGGGCCCACGAAGCAGGGGGCGCGCCCAGGGGGTAGGGCGCGCCTCCCACCCTCGTGGTCAGGGTGTGGCCCCCCTCTGGTATTTTCTTCGTCCAGTATTTTTTATTAATTCCAAAAATGACTTCCGTGAAGTTTCAGGACTTTTGGAGTTGTGCAGAATAGGTCTGTAATATTTGCTCCTTTTCCGGCCCAGAATTCCAGCTGCCGGCATTCTCCCTCTTCATGTAAACCTTGTAAAATAAGAGAGAATAGACATAAGTATTGTGACATAACGTGTAATAACAGCCCATAATGCGATAAATATCGATATAAAAGCATGATGCAAAATGGACGTATCATCGAAGCTGAAGGCTGGGCACTCGACAATGGTACAGCGAAAGTCACAGAAGTCCGATTGGCATCGTCGGTCTCCTGGATTACCGGTTCCATCACCGGAGTCGAGTGAGGCGCCTTGCCAGTTGATGTCTTCCTGCTTCTCCTTCCCATAGGCATCAGCGGCACATCCTCGTCGTCATCTGCAAGATCAATGACATTGGGAGGAGCTGCAAAAGAGTCAATCGCCAGAATTCAGTCGACCAGTAAAAACAGGTGAGAAAGTAAAGACAAGGTTACAAGAGTCGTACCCGGATTAGAAGTGACTGCATCCCCCATTTCCTCGTCTTCATTCCAGAAGTCCTAGAGGTAGCAGCACTGCAAATCTCAAAGTTCAGTCGGTCAGACCTTTCGCAATGAGTCGACCAAAGCCCAATTCATGCCAAACCAAGAAATCAAGTCCAACTATTACCCGGAAGCAATGGGAACGACCACTTTGATCTTGGGCAAGGCCTTCCGCGGTTTTGACGGCGTAGCTTTAGATTGCTTCGGGGCCTTCTCAGTCGGCGCTGGAGAAGACGTCCGAGGGCGCTTTGAGGTCTGTCCAGTCTGCGCAGTCGCTTTGCCACGGATACTTGCCGGGTCGTGGGTTTGCTTGGATCGCCTTTCGGTGCGAGGGGGTGAGTCGACTTCCTCGCCATTGCCAGAGTCGTCGCTTTCGTCGTCTTCTCCCCCATCAGAGTGCCACTCGCCGCTCTCGCCTCTGCTCGCCCTCCCTTCCGGATCCTGCTCCTGCTCTGCGTTGGGCATCGAGTACATCTCAGTGAGAGCCTGAAAGACAACAAGCGGAACAAATGTCAGTTAGTTGGCAAAAAGCAATTACACGATAAATCAAGAAAACACTCGGAAATTTAGAGTTGGAACTTGTCTGGTTCATACGAGTTGTCGAGTTGAGGGATCCTCCTGGACCCTCTGGGGTTATCCTTGTTACCAGTGATGCCCCTCAGCCACTGCGCCACCGTATCCTCGTCGACTTCCTCTGGGTGGATCCGAGTGGTATCATCGATGCCCGAATACATCCACATCGGATGGTCACGAGCTTGAAGCGGCTGAATGCGTCGTCTGAGGAAGACCTCCAGCAGATACATGCCAGTCACGCCGTCACGAACAAGCTGGACCACTTGCTCGACCAACACCTTCACCTCCGCTTTCTCCGCCGGAGTCACTTTCAAGGTAGAGGGCTTCTCAACTCGAGCCATATAAAAGGGGGGAAGTCCAGTCGACTGGCCTGGAGTCGGCTGGTATTTGCAGTAGAACCAGGTCGACTGCCACCCTCTGACTGACTCGGGAAGAATCATGGCTGGGAAAGTACTCTTGCCCCTCATTTGGATCCCAAGAACCCCACACATCTGGATCACGTGCGTCCTCTCATCACTCGGGTTGGCCTTTTTGACCGACTGAGAACGACAGGTGAAAATGTGTTTGAAGAGACCCAGTGCGGTCGACAACCCAGAAAATTCTCGCACATGGACACGAATGCGGCGAGGTACGTGATGGTGTTGGGGGAAAAGTGGTGAAGTTGTGCTCCAAAGAAGTTCGAAAAGCCTCGGAAGAAAGGATTGGGAGGCAAAGAAAAACCGCGGTCAACATGAGTAGCGAGGAGGACGCACTCACCCTCCTGCGGCCGTGGCTCGGTCTCGTCCTCCGGGAGCCGCCAAGATCCGTGGGGAATCAGTCCCCCCTCGACCAAATCATCCATGTCGTCCTGCTGGGTCGTCGACCGAATCCAATCGCCCTGGATCCAGCCGGGCGGCAAACCAGATCTCGACGAGGACCCTCCCCGGCTCGTCTTCTTCCCTTTCGCCTTCGCCGTCGCCTTCTTCGCGTGCTCTAGAGCCACCGTCTTCTCCTTACCCATTGCGGAGGGTGGAGTTCAGGCAGAGCGGCGGCGCCGAGGGAGGAGGTGGATGCGATGGAAAACAGAGGAGGAAGAGAGGAGATGGGGCGCACTAGCAGAAAACCCCAGCTGCGACGCCTTATATAAGGTCTTCTCCCGAGTAGCTGACTTTGGGCCCAAGCAATTCCATCGAATCCCGCAACAGTCGCGCACGCAGTACGTGGCGAAAAAGGTGGCACAGAGATCGAGGCGCCCTTGCCTAATCAGTCCTGATTACTGCGGCCTGCTCCGTCCCGCGCGCTTCCCAAAATTTTCGAATCCCGCAAGATCCGGGAGCAGCAGAGCAGTCCGCCAGACTGCAGATTTTTTCTATACTAACACTTGAAGCTTTTCAGTAAAAGTTCACTCGACAAACTAAGAATGGATCAAGGCGACTAAAAAGAAGTTGAAGTCATCATGATTGTTCATTGATCCCAGCAAGACGCTTCCGAAGCGAAAAAATTGAGTCGCAAGTATTTTCAACTCCTTCTCCACTCGAACCCTGAACCATTTGGGGGCTAATGATGAAGCTATGTACCTAGGGTAGGGTCACATGCCTGACCTAGACGCCCTCCCCTAGGACATCACCCTAAAGTCAGAAGCATTCAAGGGATACCATCATCCACTCGACCAGAAGCATTCCACTCGGAAGACTCAATGTCACTCGACCATAGCAATAGTCACTCGACGACCAGAAGATCTAAAGCCACTCTGTGCAGCAACGGTCGGGCATTTACTCTGTAGACTTAATGGTCATTCATGTATCTTTATTGCTGGCGTTACCAGTAATGCCCCATCTTTATGTACCTTAAACCCTGTGTAACTGAGGGCCGGAGGGGGTCTGGCAAACTCTATATAAGCCACCCCCCTCCTCAGGGACAAGGGTTCGCACCCCCTGTAACTCCACACACATATAATCTAGTCGACCGCCTCCGGGCACCGAGACGTAGGGCTATTACTTCCACCGCGAAGGGCCTGAACTCGTAAACCTTGTGTGTACAACTTCACCATAGCTGGGATCTTGCCTCCTCATACCTACCCCCATTCTACTGTCAGTCTTAGAACCACGACAGCACCCCCCTTTCCTTCTCCCTCTCCTCCTTCCTTTCCCCCTCCTAGTAGGAGTAGGAAAGGGGAGTCCTCCTCCTAGGAGGAGGACTCCTCCTCTCCTGGTGCGCCCCAAGGGCCGGCCGGCCTCCCCCCTTGCTCCTTTATATACAGGGGCAGGGGGCACCCTAGAACACACAAGTTGATTATTTCCAGCCGTGTGCGGTGCCCCCCTCCACCATAATCCACCTCGGTCATATCATCGTAGTGCTTAGGCGAAGCCCTGCGCCGGTAATTTCATCATCACTGTCATCACGTCGTCGTGCTGACGAAGCTCTCCCTCGACACTCTGCTGGATCGTGAGTTCGTGGGACATCACCGAGCCGAACGTGTGCAGATCGCGGATGTGCCGTACTTTCGGTACTAGGATCGGTCGATCGTGAAGACGTACGACTACATCAACCGCGTTGTCCTAACGGTTCCACTTACGGTCTACGAGGGTACGTGGACAACACTCTCCCCTCTCGTTGCTATGCATCACCATGATCTTGCGTGTGCGTAGGATTTTTTTTGAAGTTACTATGTTCCCCAACATGCTGATGCCAGTCATCTACTATCGCATGTGCCTATGAAAGTAACCCATGCCATGAACGATGATCTCACTAAACCCTGCACGGGAGAGGTTGTCAAGTTGGCGATGTTTCAGATGGTGCCGTCCGAAGCTCCCTGTGTGGACGGTTTTACTGCCGGGTTTTATCAACGTCATTGGGATTTGTTGGGCAATGATGTGACTTTGGTAGTTTTGGATTTTCCTAATGAAGGTGAACTGCCGGCAGGTTTGGACGATACTTCTATTACGTTAATACCAAAGGTATGCCACCCCAATTAATTTCACAGTATAGTCCTATAGCTTTGTGCCCGGTGTTGTACAAGATTGCAGCTAAGGTTATAACGAATCATTTGAGAAGCATGATGGATGTGATTATAAGTGAAGAACAAAGTCTTTCGTTCCCGGACGACTCATCATAGATAACGTACTTGTCGCATATGAAAGTGTTCATACGATGAAGAGGAACAAGGGAAAGAACTTTTCTTGTGCGGTCAAGCTTGATATGATGAAGGCTTACGACTGTGTCCAGTGGCATTATCTCGAAGCAATATTGTCTCAGTTGGGTTTCAATATGTGTTTTGTCAGATTGATAATGAAATGAGTTTTCTCTGTCTGGTTTTCGGTGCGTGTCAATGGGGAGCTCACACCAACTAGAGGGTTTCGGCAAGGTGATCCAGTATCACCATACTTATTTCTGACGTGTGTTGAAGGTTTTTCCTCATTGTTGAAATATTACAATGGTGGAACTATTGATAGGGGCCTGCGACTGAGCTATAGACCACCGTGGGTCACCCACTTATTATTTGCAGATGATAGTTTAATATTCATCAATGCAACTAATCCAAGTGTGTTGCGGTTGAATGAAATTTTGAGGATTTATGGAGATGCCTCGGGCTAGTGTATCAACAGAGATAAAAGTTCTATCTATTTCAGCTCCAATACACCGACATCTCTGAAGCAAGTTTCGAAGGCAACCTTGAACATTCAGATTGAGGCTTTTAGTGAGAAGTATCTGGGTCCCCCTACTAGTGTCAGTCAGATTACAAGTGGAACTTTTGATCACATCAGTGAGAGGGCCCGGTCTAGAATTCAGGAGTGGTCGGAGAAATTACTAGCTTGTGCAGACCGCGAGACATTGTTGAAATCAGTGGTTCAAGCTATCCCCACCTACCCAATGAGCACCTTCCTGTTAACCAAGAAGGTTTGTAAGAGTCTAACTTCTCCTATGGCTAAATATTTCTGGAGTAGGTCTCGTGACAAAAAATCAATGCATTAGGTGTCTTGGAAAGAGCTGGCAACACCCAAGTGCAAGGGCGGGATGGGCTTCAGAGACCCGCATCTATTTAATCTTGCTATGCTGGGAAAGCATGGGTGGCATTTTTTGACGAATCCTAATTCCCTTTGTGCAAGAGTACTGAAGGGGCGTTATTTCCCTGACACGGACTTCATGCTACTACACCCAAGTCGGCCTCGGCCACTTGGAAGGTGATCATGGCAGGGAGGGACGCCCTACACAGTGGCTTGATCTCCCGTGTAGGAGATGGTAGCACCATTGCTGTTTGGACTGATAAATGGATTTCAGGTACAATATCCATGACACCTCTATCTAGGCCACCAAGCACCAACATCGTTCGTGTGGCGGATCTCATTGACACAACCAATTGGTCCCAAAGACCGGATGCCGAGGCCATTCTTAATATTCCTATTCGGCAAGGAGGAGGTGATGATTTCCTTGCTTGGGCATTCAAAAAATCTGGTAACTACACTATGTAGACGGCATACCGTGCTCTTATGACTCAGAACGAGCGTTTGGCTCTAGAGGAAGGGACGGCTACCGGGACCTCAAATGATGACCAGCAGATGTGGAAAGCCTTGTGGAAATTGAATGTCATTCCAAAAGTGAGAGTTTTCTGATGGAGAGTTCTTTGCAGGATTCTTCCAGATGACGCCACTCTCAATCACCGACATATTGCAGAGATTCGTCGATGCAAAGTATGTCTAGCTATGGATGATAATCTACTCTCAATCACCGACATATTGCAGAGATTCGTCGATGCAAAGTATGTCTAGCTATGGATGAGAATCTGAAACATGTGTTAATTCATTGCTCACATGCTAAGCGCTTCTGGGAGGAGGCATGTGCATGGTTTGGAATTCGGCTTCCTCGTCTACATCCAGATTCGTGGGCTCGAGATATCATATGTGACCCACGATTTACTGACGACGATCGCGCTAAGATCACTACTATAGTATGTGGTCTATTTGGTATTCCAGGGATCATATTAAGCACGGTGACGAAGGGAGAGATCCCACATCGACGATAAGAGCTACGAAGGAGGCTATTGAGCTCCTTCACTTGCCGCGCAAGGATGCGCTGGTATTGCCGGGCTTCGGGTGGCGGCCGCCTGACGATGGTTTTGTAAAAATCATCATCGACGGAGCCCTCAATCTGGAAGATGGCAGGGGGGTGTGGGAGGTGTTTCTCGATCTTCCTCGGCCCTTCTAGGTGCCTGGTGCAAGCCATACTTGGGGATCTCGGATCCCTTGATCATGGAGGGACTTTCTTTGCGAGATGGAGTTCGTTTTGCTTCTCTTCGAGGATTCTCGCATGTGATAATGGAAGTTGATTGCATGGAGTTGGTGACACTCTGGAACACTTGCCATAATTCTCGATCATGTGGCTCCTTTACTACTAGAGATAGGAGAGCTTAGTGTTTATTTTACCTCTTTTGTAATACAACATGTAAGCAGGTCAGCAAACCTTCCGGCGCATCTGTGTGCAAAGCGTGCTTGTACACTGAATGTGACCGACAGCTGGCTTGACGAAACTCCCAACTTCTTGGTGTCCAGCCGTCCCAAGAATGCGTTCATATAATAAAGCTCTCTGATTTTCCCGGCAAAAAAATAGCAGAAACATCTATACAAATCGTTAGTATTACACACATGGAAATAAACATGAGCGGGATAAGCGAGTTATACCCTCCAGTAGGCCATGACGAGGTCGCGACGGTGGCGGCGGCAACGGCATCCTCGGCGGCCTTCTTCTCAGCTTCAAGTTTCTCGACGGCGAGACGGTCAGAGTGAGTATTTTCAAAATTTTCTTTTGAAATCTCATGGATATTTGATGTAGCATCCCATATCGTAGTATTTGCCAGTATAACAACCACTTTGCCAAAGAGATGCTCTATGCATGCTTCACTTTCTTCTAATCATTGCAATATTCCTTACATGATACAATTTGTAGATATGAATATTGTATGTGCTCACATGTACATGTGGTTTTTTCATGCATGAACAACTTGTTTAGACAAGATATTCATCTAATCACCTTCTCATCTAATTATTTGAGATAACATTATGCTAAGTCATTAGTGATTACGCTTAATGTGTTAATTCTGGTATGTAGCTAGGGACGGATTTGCTGGGTTGGAGACCTGGGAGGACCCCACTCCTAGGCCATCAGCCTTTACTCTCGAGTTTGGTGATGCCTGGGTTGCTGCTGCAAAGCGCCACCTCATTCGCAGGCCCAAGACAACGCCCCGTGAGGAGCTGCTAAGAGCATCTCCAGCCGTTCGGCTCGCAGGGGCTAGAAAAAGCGTCGCTTGGGGGCGAACGGCGATATTTTCGGCGTGGGGCGATCGGATTCCCAGTCGTCGCCCCCAGATCGCCTCCAGATGACCTTTTTGTAAACATTTTTAAAAAGACACTCGGCCAAAATTCGGCAAACACGACATAAATTCGGCGATATTAAGGTGTTTCACAGTTTTTTTACATACAGAAAACATAAAGTCCACTAAAAAAGGAAAACAAAGGGTTGCTGCCGCGCCTAGAGGTCGAAGAACTTGCTGAAGGCGGCGTAGTCACCGCCGCCGTCGTCCTCCTTCTCCTTCTTCACACGGCCGTCCCTGCTGGACCCCTGCCCGGGGTCGCCCTAGCGGACTGGTTTGGCCGGCGGCGGCGCCTCGTCGTCGCTGTCCTCGAGGACGACAAACGCCTCCCTTGCCACGGCCACGACGCCATGCGGAGATCTCCTCTAGGGCGCGGCACTGGCGCTCCATTTCCAGCCGCGCCCAGTCCTCCCGCGCTCACTTCATGGCGGCCTCGTCATCGAGTGCGGCCATGTCAGCGTGCTCGCTCTTCACGGGGCGAGCCCCGGCTCCGTCTTCGGCTTGACGAAGCGGGACGTAGGAGCCGAGGAGGTGCGGCCGCCCTCGTTGATGACGAGGGCGGCGCCGCAAGTGCGCCGGCCGAGCAGCGTTTCCACGGGCTCGGCCTTGACGCTGACGAGCGCCGGTGACCCGGAGGAGTGGGAGGAGGATCGAGAGGAGGAGGAGGAGGAGGACCCGCCCAACATTCGCCTCGGTAGCCACGGGCCGCCACTCCGGCGGGGTGCCGGGACCGCCGGGTACTCGAGCGGCGGATCGTTGCCACCCTCGAGGTACTCGAGGAAGGTATGGAGCGTGTGGCCGGGGGCGCCCCACCACAGGCGGCAGTTGTCGCTGTTGTTGCGCCCCCTTACCACCGGCGCGTTGTTGATGGAGGCGAGCCGCTCCGCCTGCCCGCTTTCGAAGTACGCCGCCCGCGACTCGTGGTTGCCGGCGTCGTACTCCGGGAGGACCCACTCCTCCTTCGACAGAGAGGCCCGCACACGCTCGATCTCAGCGTGGAAGTAGCCGGGGTGTTCGACGTCAGGCAGCGAGGGGTCTGGGACGCCCCCGGTGCTGAGCCTCCACCGCCCTGTCGCGCGCATGTCGGGGGGCGCCGGATAGTTCGCCTCGTGTAGGAGGTGGGCTTCCCACTCGTGCAGAGAGCGGCGGCTGAAGCTGTTGGCCGCCGCCGCTTCACCGGGGAACCATTCACCCATCGGCTGGGCGTGCACGCGATGGCTAGATGGAGAGAGAGGGAAAGAAAGGGTGTCGGTGGCAAGAGAGGGGGGCTACGGGCGAGTGCGTCCACCGGCGAGGGAGGGGCGGCTTTTATAGCGGCCGGGGGGCGGCAACGTGTGTACGCGTGGCGGGAGGGGGCGCGTCGCCGACGTGCACCGCCCATGAGGAATCAATGGAAGGCTGACCGGCGGCAGCCTTGGCAATGGTTCCCCGCGGGAAACCGAGGCGATGAGGATGACGAAGCGAGGGGGTCGCTGACAAGGCGGGCCCGCCGTTCTTTCACGACAAAAACAATTGCCCCGGCGCCCCCGGGAGCCCCCCAGCGCACCGGTTTGGCCTGGGTTCGTCGGCGCTAGTTTCGGGCCTAATCGGCGAAAAATGGGCTCCTGGGGGCGCGACTGAGCCGTTTTTGAAGGAAATATGCCCTAGAGGCAATAATAAAGTTTTCATTTTATATTTCCTTATATCATGATAAATGTTTATTATTCATGCTAGAATTGTATTAACCGGAAACTTGATACATGTGTGGATACATAGACAATACACAGTGTCCCTAGTAAAGCCTCTACTAGACTAGCTCGTTAATCAAAGATGGTTAAGTTTCCTAACCATAGACATGAGTTGTCATTTGATGAAAAGGATCACATCATTAGGAGAATGATGTGATGGGCAAAACCCATCCGTTAGCTTAGCATAAAGATCGTTAAGTTTTACTGCTATTGCTTTCTTCATTTCATATACATATTCCTTTGACTACGAGATTATGCAACTCCCGGATACCGGAGGAATACCTTATGTGCTATCAAACGTCACAACATAACTGGGTGATTATAAAGATTCTCTATAGGTATCTCCGAAGGTGTTTGTTCGGTTGGCATAGATCGAGATTAGGATTTGTCACTCCGAGTATCGGAGAGGTATCTGTGGGCCCTCTCGGTAATGCACATCATAATAAGCCTTACAAGCAATGTGACTAATGAGTTAGTTGCGGGATGATGCATTACAAAACGAGTAAAGAGACTTGCCGTTAACGAGATTGAACTAGGTATGAAGATACCGACGATCGAATCTCGGGAATAAGAAGTAGGAATAACGTATGTTGTCATTACGGTTTGACCGATAAAGATCTTCGTAGAATATGTAGGAACCAGAGCATCCAGGTTCCGCTATTGGTTATTGACCGGAGAGGTGTCTCGGTCATGTCTACATAGTTCTCGAACCCGTAGGGTCCGCACGCTTAACGTTCGATGATGATTTTGTATTATATGAGTTATGTGATTTGGTGACCGAATGTTGTTCGGAGTCCCGGATGAGATCACGGACATGACGATGAGTCTCGAAATGGTCGGGAGGTAAAGATTCATATATAGGAAGATAGTATTCAAACACCAGAAGTGTTCTGGGGGTACCGGGTACGTATCGGGTCACCGGAAGGGGTTCCGGGCAATCCCCGGCAAGCTATATGGGCCTAATGGGCCAAGAGGGGAAACACACCAGCCACAAAGGGGTTGGTGCACCCCCCCCCATATGCGCTGGCCAAATTGGAGAAGGAAAGGGAAAGAAGGAAAGGAAAAAGGGAATAGGATTCCCCCTTCCCCCTCTTCCCTTCCTACTCCGAATAGGAATAGGAAAGGGGGGAGGCCGAATTGGGAGGACCCCAAGTAGGATTCCTCCTACTTGGGGCGCCTCCTTGGCTGCCTCTCCTCCCCTCCAACCTATATATATGTGGGGGGGGGCACTGTTAGAACACACACCAATAATTTTTAGCCGTGTGCGGCGCCCCCCTCCACAGTTTACGCCTCCGGTCATATCTTCGTAGTGCTTAAGCGAAGCCCTGCGCGGATCACTTCACCATCACCGTCACCACGCCGTCGTGCTGACGGAACTCTCCCTTGACACTTTGCTGGATCAAGAGCTCGAGGGATGTCATCAAGCTGAACGTGTGCAGAACTCGGAGGTGCCGTACGTTCGGTACTTGATCGGTCGAAACGAGAAGAAGTTCGACAACATCAACCGCGTTGTCAAACGCTTCCGCTTTCGGTCTACGAGGGTACGTGGACACACTCTCCCCCTCTCATTGCTATGCATCTCCTAGATAGATCTTGTACGAGCGTAGTTAATTTTTTGAAATTGCATGCTACGTTTCCCAACAGTTTTTTCAGTGCCGACGCTAAAAATGGCCTTGGGGGGCCTGTTGGGGGCACGGCTAGAGATGATCTAAGGCGCACACAAGAGCATGATCAGAGGCGCCTCCTATATAGCGTGTAGGTCGCTGGCATGCGACATAGAGTGTACCCCCCCCCCCCCCCGGGCTCGCTGTGGTTTCTATGGGCCGGCCCATTTCGGGGTTTCACCACCAACCGGTTTTGGGAAGGATCTAGAACCTTCCCTAAACTTGGTTTTTCTGTTTTTCTTTTGGTTTTTCTTTTGATTTTCCCTTTTGATTTTTCTGTTTTACTTTCGTTTTTTCGTTACTTATATGTTTTCATTTTTATTCTTGTTTTTCCATTTCCGAAATCTATTAAATTGTCATTTGTTTCTAAAATCGATAACTTTTTTTTGGAATGATGAACATTTTTTCAAAACCATAGTTTTATTTTTACTAAATCTGTGCATTCTCTTAAATCATGATTTTTTTTGACACCGTGAACTTTTTTATAACTCACGAACATTTTTCAAAATCGTGAACGATTTCTTAAATTCGTGAACATTTTTTAGAAATTTGTGAACATTCTCTTAAGTCATGAATATGTTTTTGAATTCATGAACATTTGTTTTGAAATAATGAACATTTTAAAATTAAAGACTAAATTTTCAAAATAATGTACATTTTTTCAAGTTCGTGAAGATTTTTCGAATTAGCGAACATTTTTTTGAATATAATTCTGTTAGTTGGTATATGCATACCAGCATATGTACATAATTTCGTTAGTAGGTATATGCATACCCGTGTATGTACATAATTTCATTAGCAGGTATAGCTAGAACGGACTTATGACTATATGAAGCTGCTCAAACTATTGCAGACCTAATGGTTGCAAATTGTAATTCTATCCCGGTAACAAAAACTGTTTTCGATGCAAGAAAGTATTTTTTAGTAAAAACATGCGAGAAACACTTGTAGAAAAAGAAATATTATAGATACCAGCCGTCCATATAATCATTTTCCTTTTGAAAAAGGGGCTTGAAACACCTGACATCTGCATTATTGTGGTGCACAAAATATTATTTATTGAAATTGACGAAAGGCAACAAGGCCTAAGACACCAACAAGCAGAATATCTAGCAAACACAACTCCAACATGTCAGTCACAAGATAAATAGGAGTAGTGGAAATCACTTTCTTAGATATATAACATTAGGTTCCTTGAAGAAAATAAAATATATTCCTTAATTGGCAAACAAATCGTTATAACATGTGTATATGGGGATACAATTTTAGATACCGAATCCATAGGGTAACTCAAGGCTTGGACGTACATAGACAGAACTATGAGAGCGGTCCGCTATGTCAAGAAAACAACCATCATAATCCGTAGGTGGGTTTCCGTAGTGTCCTGCCCATAAGTATATGACTTTGATGTAGAAACATTCAATTTTTGTGTTTTGGGTACCCGTGACGTTCAGCTGGGCCAAAGCTTTAGAGCTTGAGGCGACAAGTCTAGTACTTGCGGCACGATGACCACTTCGACGCAGCCCGCTCCGGGGCCCAAGTATAATTCGCCAGCATGGGAGCCATGGCGACAAACCCAGAGGTCCCCACCGGCTTCGATCCAACAATGGAAGACCGGTGCGGGGGCGGAGGAGGAGGCCACAAGTTGGAGCTCGAGCGTATGCGTGCTCTTATGACCACCGAGCGCTTTGACACTGAAGAACTTGCAGCCGCAACAGCTACACGAGAAGAATGCCTCTCGGGCGATAGCAATGCAGTGGCTGACGGCGTTGAGCAATAACGCCCGGCGCCATGAAGACGTCATGGCGGGGCGGGGCTTGTGGTGCTCTATCTTGCGCCCCATCAAACTGAATAGATCGAGTGAGAGAGTGGTTTGAAGAAGAGGAGGAAGAAGATGCAACAACACAGATGGGCGATACCATATCATGGGTGCATGTAGCTATATAACTATTGGTGTAGGCACGGTGGCGCCATAGCGGCTCAAGCTAAGGCAGCACACAAACCATAAACATGCATGCATGTGAACAGTAAGATGAAAACCCAAAAAACTGAGGAGGAAAAAGTAAACCAAACAAAAAACAAAAGAAAAATTCTTGAACTTTTTTTGAAACATGTGAACTTTTTAAATTGGTACGAACGTTTCTAAAACTATGATAACTTTTTGTTTGATCTCATGAACATATTGTAAAATTTTCATGAACATGTTTTTAAATATTTAAATATTTTCCTAAATGTCATGAACATTTTTAATATGCAGTGAATAATTTTAAGAATTGAGTAAGTTTTCGGAATATATACCTAGAACTGACATGTGACTACATGAAGCTACTCGAACTATTGCAGACCTAATGGCTGCAAATTGTAATTCTATCCCTGGGTAATAAACTCCCGTTTTCAATGCAGAAGTTTTTTTTTAATAAAAACACTCGAGAAACGCTTGTAGAAAAATAAATATTATAGATGCCAACCGTCCATATAATCCTTTTCCTTTTGAAAAAGGGGCTTGAAACCCCTGGCATCTGCATTATTGTGGTCCACAAAATATTATTTATTAAAATTGATGAAAGGCAACAAGGCCAAAGACATCAACGAGCAGAATAGCTAGCAAACACAGCTACAACAAGTCAGTCATATGATAAACAGGAGTAGTGAAAATCACTTTCTTAGATATATAACATTAAGTTTATTGAACAAAATAAAATGTATTCCTTACTTGGCAAACAAATATTACACATGTGTATACGGAGGATACATTTTTAGATACCATATCTGTAGGGTAACTCAAGGCTCGGACGTACATAGACAGAACCATGAGAGCGGTCAGGTATCTCAACAAAACAACCATCAGAATCTGTAGGTGGGTTTCTGCAGTGTCCTGCCCATAAGTAAAGGATTTTCGATGTAGAAACGTTCAATTTTTGTGTTTTGGGTAGCCGTGATGTTAAGCTAGACCAAAGCTTTAGAGCTTGAGCGATAAGTCTAGTACCTCCGGCGTCGTGGCCACTTCCACATCGGCCCGGACCGAGGCCCAAGTATAATCCGCCAGCACGGGCGCTGTGGCGCCAATCCAGAGGTCCCCACCAGCTTGGATCCAACAATGGAGGACCGGCGCCGAGGAGCAGGAGGAGGCCACGAGCTGGAACTCAAGCCTATGCGTGCTGTGGTGGCCACGGAGCGCTATGGCACTGACGAACTTGCAGCCGCAGCAGCTACACGAGAAGAACGCCTCTCGGACGACGACATTGCGGTGGCTGATGGCGTTGAGCAACAACGCCCGGCGCCGCGAAGATGTCATGGCGAGTGAGAGAGTGGCTGAAGAAAAGAGGAGGAAGAAATGCAACGACACAGATGGGCGATATCATATCATGCAGGCATGTAGCTATATAGCTATTGGTGCAGGCACGGTGATGCCATAGTGGCTCCACCGCACAAACCATAAACATGAATGCATGTGAGCAGTAAGATGTGAAACCGAGCTAGCGAATGGTGGACAGAAGGCTAACGGAACAACCGCCTCTAAGTTGAACACATAGCCGGATTGGATTGAGTGACGAGTGGGGAAGAGAAAATGTATGCACACTCCGGTCCCGAAGTTTAAATATCTTTGCAGGTCGATATGGACGGGTCGCGTCAGTCGGTTTAGACTTCACAAAATGAAAGCAAGGCGGCAGTTCAAGGCACAGCTAGCACACGTTACCTACGTTCATCCAGCCAGCTAGCTGGGATCGATCGTTGTAGCTAAATTCTTTTAAATTGTTTTTGTTGTTTGGATACGTAGGTTTTACTAAACTAATTTTTTGTAATCGTAAGACTATGTTTGGTTTGCTTAATAAAACTCAAGGTACGTAAAACTTGGGTCCTGTAAAATCTAAAAAGCAGATTTTAAGAAAAAACCACTATTAGTCGAGTTTAGCAAGTCTTAGGCCAACTCCAATGCACGACCCTAAACGGACGTCAGTTTCGTTCTCTTTTCGTCCGTTTGGGGGTGGCAATGGGGCCGCGTCCGTCCAGATTTGTGGATGTGGCGGCGCATTTCGGCCGCATCTCGTCCATCCGAATTCCGAGATCAATAAGCATACTAAAAATAAAGCATGGTTTTAAATATCAAATCAAACATAGGAAATAGGCACACATCCTAAATAGCCTTACAACCCAACCAAAATAAAAAATATCAAATAGTCTTTACAATCCAATCAAAATTTGTTTGCATGACAAAGGAATTAAACCGATAGCTCTACTTGTTGCCAATGTGAATCCATATGTGCTCAACCAAGTCATCCTAGAGCTGGACATGAGTACGCCAATCACACAATTTATGATGAAAATGACCAAACCGTTCGAAGGTTGCAGGAGGTGGATGCTCAGGCTCAACATTTTCACCCTGGAAATCAAACCCTTGGTCGTAGATGCTATCATCACGCTCATCCTCCACGATCATGTTGTGCATGATCACACAAGTAGTCATCACCTCCCAAAGTTTCTGAGTGCTCCATGTCAATGCAGGGTTTCGAACAATACCCCATCAAGACTGAAGCACACCGAAAGCACACTCCACATCCTTCTTAGCACTCTCCTGCATTTGGGCAAACCTCTGTCTCTTCTCTCCTTGCGGATTGGATATGATCTTCACAAGAGTGGAACACTGTGGATAGATACCACCAACAAGGTAATATCCCTTTTTATACTTGTGGCCATTGACCTCAAAGTTGACCTCTGGGTAGTGGCCTTCTGCAAGCCTTGCAAACACCGAAGAACGCTGAAGAACACCGATACCGTTGTGAGAACCAGCCATGCCGAAGAAAGAATGCCATATCCACAGATCTTGTGAAGCCATCACTTCAAGTATGACACTAGCACCTTTCACATGCCCCTTGTACTGCCCCTGCCAAGCAAATGGACAGTTCTTCCACTTTCAGTGGATACAATCAATACTACCAAGCATGTCTAGAAAGCCCCTCTCGACATTGATCGCCAACAACCTCTCTGTATCAGCGGCAGTTGGCTCTCTCAGGTACTCAGGGACGAACACTGCCACCCCGGCTTTGCAGAAACTATACATTGAGAGGAGACATGTGGACTCACTCATATGAACATACTCATCCACAAGATCACAAGGAATTCCATATGCAAGCATGCAGATAGCCGCAGTGCATTTTTGGTAAGAAGAGAAGCCAAGCTTGCCAAGGGCATCCTCTTTGCACTCAAAGTATGGGTCATATGCTACAACTCCCACCCAAATACGATTGAACACATGTCTCGCCATACGGAAGCGGCGGCGAAATTTGTGTGGTTTGAAGAGTGCGCTGTTCTCAAAGTAATCGGCATAGAGAAGGGTGTGGCCTCTCTCCCTATTGCGGTTCAAGGCCGGAACATGGTCGGGGATTCATACCCTGAATCGAGGCCACTCCCTATTAATGTGGTCGTGGACAACCAATGCAGCCGCCACAATCTCTTCATCATCCGAGGACGAATCATCCGATGAACAAATGAAGTTGTGAAAGAAAAACTTATCCCCGCTATCCATGATACCCTGTGAGCAACGCATCGAACACCTTGCGGTCGTGGTGGAGACGCGGCCGGAAAGAGCAAGTCGATGAAGCGAAGCAAGGTTTGTGTTGGTGGGTGGGTGCCCTGCGGCAATGCAGCGTCTACGGAAGTTGTTGGGGTCGACGGTCGGCACCGGTGGTCGTAGCTTCTCTCCCACCAGCAACAAGGAACCACGAACGCTGGTAAAAATCTCTACCGAAACGCGGGCGTGGGGCGGCTATGACATGGCGTGGTTGTAGGGCGGGCGGCCGGGAACGGGGGTGGTGGCGGCGATGGCCGGGCGAAGGGTGGAGGCCGGAGGGAGGAGAAGGGGAAGAGAAAAGTGGATGTGTCCTCGACGGGCGGACTAGGGCGCACCGCGCCCTTCCGTGCGTGTCCGTTCGGCCGCAAACGCGGCCCAACTTTGGGCCAAGAATGGGTTGAAAGCGGACCAAAAACAGAGAACGATTCATTTGCTCCCGCGCGTTAGGGGGTCTGTTCTGTCTGTTTACCCCCAACGAACGCGGCCGGACCATTTGGGGTCGTGCGTTGGAGTTGGCCTTACGCCACGGTCGCACATGACATCTCCAGCTCAATGAGGATGGCTTTCTCTTCTTCTAGACCTGCCAATCCTCACATCCATGAGTGCCGAAAATCTCCATCGTCGTGTCCCATGGCTGACTCCTGTTGGCCTCAGCCAGAGCCGCAAATTTGTATGCAAATTAGCGGCAAACTGCGGGCTCGTGCTCCTTTCTTTAACCATCACGCCGGTCTGTGACGGCAACTCCGAACTACCCTACGACATTGATACAACAAGAACAACATCGTCCGCTACACTGCCGCGGGAGGTGGCGCCTTGAGCCATCGTCGGCGGAGCAGTCCAAAGCCGGGTAGGGCGAGTGCTAGGATCCGACTGTGTGTGTTGGACGTCCACGATAGAAAAGCAACTCGATGCTCCCACACGACGGCCAGGGGAGGTGTGCACAACCTGTTGTCGATGGACAACGTGTCCAGAGTGTCAGCGGCTCGCCAGTCGAGGCGTGTGCCTAAGGCGTTGGTGGATGACATATCCGTGTGGTACATACTTAATTTGTACTATCTGTCGGTGGACTTCATTGCCAATGTGCCAGTTCATCAAGGTGGACAAGGGCAAAGCATCTGTTGTGGTACAACATGGAGGAAGGCCGCAAGGTGAATCGGGTTATAGTAAGCATGCAATTCGATGAGCTTGTGCTGTATTCACCCTCAACACCCATGTGTAATGTTTACCCGGACACAGTTATCGAAAAGTGGCGTTTAGATCCAAACAAAGAATAGTATTAACGTATTTCAACAGAAAAGCTACTAATTAAGTAATACTGGTTTTCCTAAAATTTCCCCTAAAACCATTTTTTTTATTTTCCTTATCCAAACATTGTGTAGCAAATATCAGTGATGGATTTATAGAAAACGAGTTTTTAGCAAAATCAGTTTATTTTTTTTTAATAATTACTTTATAGTAAGCGTTGTTTGGGTTAGGAAAGTCTAAAACAACTCTATCCACTTCCTTATTTGGAGGATTCCTACAATAGCAAAAATGATGCACAGGATCCTACAAGCTTCTAGGGACCATTTCGAACCAAATAACACCCCAATTTCAGAGATATGGTCGATTCTCCCGACTTTAATCCTTCAACAGAGCGTCACTTTCAAGGAAATCCGAACGCAACTCACAATTAGCAAGATCAAAACATTCCAATCCAACCATTTGAACCTTGACTTCTAGTCCCTTCAAGTTACTTTGCACTCTAATCATTCTCCTACCCAAGCTAAATCTGTGAGATAGTGATTAAGTGATGAGGAGACTAACTTTTGAAGTACAAGAGCAAGGAGTTCATCATCAATAACAACATCTATTATCTTTTGGAGAGTGGTGTCTCCTAGATTGGTTAGGTGTCACTTGGGAGCCTCGAAGATCTTGTGGAGTTAAACCAAGGAGTTTGTAAGGGCAAGGAGATCGCTTACTTCGTGAAAATCTACTCCGAGTGAGGCTAGTCCTTCGTGAACATAAGCCATATTGGAATAGACAACGTGCTTCTTCATGAACGTACGATAGCACCACCTATCGGAACCACGCAAAAAACCACTGTTTCTTCCTTGCGTTTGATCTTCCCATGTCTATCCATTTACATTCCGCACTTTGCATGTTGTACTATTTCTGCTGCTCTATCTCTATATATGCATGTGTAGGAAGTATTGGTGATATCTTAACTAGTGCCAAAATTTGCCTAAACTTCAAGAAAACTAAAAACTACACCTTTGGTTGGTTAAGTGTCGATTCATCCCCCCTCTAGACCTATCTTCTCGATCATACACATTGCAGTCTTCAGCTGCGACATCCATTGCCTTCTCAAGATCGGCAACCACCTGCATGCAAACTGTTCGATCAATCGACCCAATAGACAGGAGGTAGTTCACTAATTCAGATTTTTGTTCCTTTGGTGTTTCATCTTGCACTAAGTTTATGTTAAAGTCTTTATTTATGTACAACTCATATTTTGTACATTATGATGGATTATATTAGCCTAGAGAATGGAGAGAAAGAGATGCGGTTGTCGGCATGGTGCTGAACCACCGACCCGGTGGAAAGATGAGTATGTGTCGTGCAAGAAGAGATCCTTGCTGCCAGCCCGGGTCTCTTCAGCCAGTATGAGCACGTCCTCGCATGCCTCCGCCTAGCTGTTGCAGTGCCGGCAATTGTCATCTTCCTAAAATTTAGATGGACATTTCGATGTTCTTAATTTTCTTCTTCTATAATGAATATAGCTATTATCTTCTTTCTTGGGTAATCAAATTCAGGTGGAATTAACAGTATAATTTGTGTTTTCATTTTTAAGTCTTACGCATCTGGTGTACCCAAAGGTGTCCACATGTGTTTTGAACATTCATTAGGTGTTTATCGGCTAGCTGTGGAGGCTATGAACAATCTTTAAAAACCAGGTTTGTACCATTAAGCACATGCTTCAGAAATGCTATACACGTTCTCCCCTATGTTCTTTTTGGTAATCCACTTCACCACTGACTAAATTGTGTCACTGCCTGACCTATGCTAGGTGTGAATTTGAGGGTTTACTTGCGAAAATTTCTACTGAAGTTAATCGCTCCCCGTCAAATCCGCGCATATGTAACTCCAACAAGAACTACTGGTGAGGCGCAAGCTAGGATCAGCTTGAACGTCTTATTGAATGCCTTCATGGAGACAACGGTGAGACGTTCCAAGATTGTATTACCTTGGCCTGGCTTAAGTAAGTATTTACACTTAGCTGAATACAAGATTGTGCATCATTGAGCTGTATATATCTGCTTCATTTTACATGACTGAACTTACTTGCTTTACAAAAATATTGCAGCCAAAATATTTTCCTTTGACTATGGCTTCATAGATCTCTCTGAATCTTAGGCTTCATGTTACTCACCACTGTTGTTATTAATAGTGTAACTTAGGCTTGAAGATTACTTCTTCAACCATGTGGAGCAGCTGAATTTTACTGTCCCTGATTCAGTGACCAGCTCCAGTGCTCCCTTCATTCTAGTCTACAACAAGTACACTGCTTGATCTTAGTCATTACCAGCATCATGGTTTGGAAAAAAATGGTGTACGAATGGCTTTTGAGGATAGTTTGCACCAAGCACTTAAGGTCAGCCTACTTATGTAGTTGTAAGCACAACTATTCAATTTTAAATCATCAGGAAATGAGCATAATGCATCTTTTGGTTCTATAATTTTGGATGTTAGGTGGCTTAAGTAGTGCCCTGTTACTTTGACAGTTCTCTGAAAAAACATTCAAGAAGGGAGCAATCTTCTACTTAATTCGGAAGCTCTTCCTTCTAATTATTAATATGTCATTGTTTTCTATATATTACGCAGCTACACATATGACTGCCTTAATCTTTTTATTCAAGACAAGCATAATATGAATGCCCTGTTATGATGCCCCTCATGTCCTTCTGTTGTTTGCTTTGCCAATTTTGCTACACTATTGTTACTAGTAAGGTACACGTGCATTGCACGCATGAGACTTGGCAATCAAATTATGAATAAATACCACATTATAGCATGTAAGCTTTGAGTCATATATGCATGATGTAGATGTTCGTTTAATTCTTATAGTTCATCTAATTCAAAATCAATTAATTTTTATAAAAAAGCTAATATATTTTAAGATTCATGGAATCGTGAGTTGTAAAGCATAAAGTAAAAACAAATAATGGCAATTCATCTAGAATTTTTTTTGGCCAATTATGATACGAAGATTCTAGAACAAAGGAGAAGTGCTTGTTTTGAGGTT
Source organism: Triticum aestivum (assembly GCF_018294505.1). Lineage (NCBI taxonomy): Eukaryota > Viridiplantae > Streptophyta > Magnoliopsida > Poales > Poaceae > Triticum > Triticum aestivum. Next base: position 508,640,650 of record NC_057805.1, on the reverse strand, counting down.
TGTGCATTATGCTTAAGTTCAACCATGGAGTCTTCTAGAGTGTACATGTGGCAAAATCTAGTGGAATGTAGATGATATCCAACGGCCAGTAGTGCTCGGATTTGCCATCTCCGCACCATTGGATTGGCTTCATCCAACGACCAGCTTTCGAAGTTATTAGCACACTATATATGGGGTATAGACATTGCATCCAAATGCTCATAATGTGGCGGAAACTCCGACCTTTCTACTGAACTGAACTGAACAGAGAAAATAATTCATATTTATTTGTTCTAAAAGGGCAAGCTCCTCAGAGGATAAAAAATCGCATGATCGACTGTTCTTGATGTGGCAATAATTGCGAGAATTTCAGGTCATTTGGACTACGGTTGGGTGTAGCTTGTGATGTGACATCAGTTCTTGAATTAGTTGTTTCATGCCATTTGGAATGTTTAGAAAACACATTGTGACAGTTGGTATATTTAAATGTCTGGTTTCATTCATTACCACACAGTAGAATTTATAAATATAAAAATTAAATATGGTTGCATCCAATGTTTATTTCTGTTGGTTGTTGATCTGATCTACTCTCTGTTTCTTTCTTAAAAGAAAATCTAATTTCTGTTTATTTCTTACAATGATCCAATAAGATATGTGAATCTTAGAGGTACAAAGGAATATACATATCTGTAGTAAAAAGCCCAAGTGATTAAGAGGACATATAGTGATTGGATGAGCTTCGCATCCATGCCCTGCTGTATATCATGTCTCCAAGTTCAGATATTGTCTTCCTGTAGTTTTCCTTTTGTATACAGGTGTGTATTGAACACCATGGTTTAGTGCTAGAACCCTTTCATGAGTTAGGGTGCAGTCATGTTTGGGACGATGATCTGTCTGAGTTTTTTTGATAGCATTAACCATTTGAGTTTATCATACCTGTTAGTTAGACCCTGACATCAATAAATGTATGACCATATAATGGAAGATGTGTACGGCTATACTGTAGCTACCCATATGAGTTTCCTCAGTTCTGATGATCCAAGTCTTTGTATAGGTTTCAGTACGTAAATGATCTTGAAGATTATGACTTCAGTAGGAAGGTTAGAGGAAAAAGTATACAAAGTTACAGTCAGTACATCAATAATTACACTTTGTCGACTAAGTATTAGTTTTTGTTTGATTTTCGTTTATGCATCGTCATGTACTGATTTTTGTTCGTGGTGATTTTGCCAACAACGTAAAGGTATAGATGTATGTTTCTTCCATCATGCTAAATTAAACAGAGTTGGAATTATTAGTTGTGATAGAGCGACGACTATAGATGCAATTTAAAACAGAGTAACAGAGCGTTTGTCCTCAAGAATATGTAGAATTCATCTAAGACATTGATAGAAACTTGAAGAGCATATAATAGCTCAGGCCCTTGTTCTATCTCCCTTCTATCTTGACTTGTTCATTCATCTAAGCACAAATTTAGTTTAAGTGACAAAAGGTATATGTAAGTACCACTTACGGTTTCTTCACTTTCTGATCCATACTTGTATGAAGGGCGTGTGTGGTACACAACTCAAACTATCCATATGATAATTTAATTCTAATGACTCTGCAAGCATATGCGATTCGATCTGGTCGGTTAATTCTAACGACTCTGTGGGCATATGAGGTTTGTCCTGCTAGCTTGTTCCGATGCATTCTGGATAACTTCACTACTAAGCCCGAGGTATGGGAAGGAAAGAAATTTCAGGGCAACTAGCATGATCGACCAACATCAATGAAACTGGCATACAATCTATCGCCACTTGGATTCGTATACTAGCAACAGATCATGATTTGTAAGGAGGAAACATGATGAGGACAATTCTAGCCTGATCCTTCAATAGGAGATGCCTAGGTAATTATGATTGGATGTGCTTACAAGATATCCTTTTAAGTGCATGAGGTTGCAACCTGTAATGGTACACTGTGGACCTTCATTTATTGAAATAGACCAATGCAATTTTTATGATTCAATTTTTAATTTAGTTGTCTTCCCATGTGATTTACCAAATGTAAACATTAATTGATTTTGTTAGGAAGTCAATAGTTTATTTATGATGTTTTCATACTTATGGCCATCAACGATGCATGCAAAAAAGAACAGAAAGTTGTATGTTTGAACAGGTAATGACACTAAAATTGGGGTGAAACCAAAATTGGTTTGAAAGTAAAAACAGTTTGAAACCAAAGATACTTGAGTGCATGGTATAAAGTATACAAAGTTGCTTTTCAGGTTTGCGAAAACGCAGTGCATTTTTTTGAACCATTGCGACACACTTCCGAAAATATATAATTATGCAAAAATGGGGGGGGGGGTAGCTCTACACAGGGGAGAATAATAAAATCGACAATATTGTCTATGTGTATGACCTCGTTGCAACGCATAGACAATTAATTATAGAGGAACAAGCACAATGGCACAAGTCAATTTGTTGGGGCGAGAAAACATTGAGGCTGGAGAATTGTCGACAATATTGTCTATGTGTTGGAAGACAGACCGACGAACGTTGATGCTGGAGAATTGTCGAAAGTTATTCTACATATCTACAGGCCTAATTCATGTGGCTCACACATTTTTTTCGTCCGTTGCAATGCACGGCCATATTTAATAGTAGTTTGATAAAGGGAACCAGGAAAGAAGCAAATACGTACGAGAGGAGAGAGAGAATACGTGCGTGATGTGTTTTCATTCTCTATTCCTAGTACTAGTAGAGTGGCCCAATCGATGCGCGGGCTAGAACCGTAGATAGTTTAATAATAAGATCTTTTTTTAACTTCAAAGTGATTGTTAAATATATTTATTATTTTCTAAATGTTCACATTTTGGGTATGAAATAATACATATGTATAACCACAACTAATATTATGCTACTTTGTTTGAACAATTGTTATTAATTATGGCACTCTTATAAGTAGCAAATTATTGACCATGTGTATATCTACCTGTCATATTGGATTGCTAGATAGACATGAAGTTTTGACCACAAGCTAGTTGATAGTCTTCATGTGATATTGGATCAATATGGATGTTAAAATTCAAGTTGATGGTAGCTTTATTGTCCTATCCACTTGACTAATGGAAAAATGTTGTTTGCATTCTTTATGAAGTAAAAATAGAAATGAGTACATCCTTGGTAAAACATAGAAATTTCAACTTCACCATGTGTTTAGGTACCCATGGATATCTAACCCCCTTAAGAAGGGTACAGGTAATAGTTTTTTGACCATGAGTTACTCCAATAATATTTTGGCATGTGAGTCGTTGGAGATATATGATATTTGAACTCACTAATTCCAATATGTTATAGTCATTGTACAAATAAATCACATACCCTATTTTTATGTCATGTATGTTTTAAAGCATATTTTATTCCATATGACATGTATTATTTTAACATGCTTATATGACCTAGAAACAAAATTGACGCAAACGGATAGATAGATACATATACACCTACTAAAGTATATGTATAGATTTCATAATTCCTAACACTACAAAGAAGTTCAGTAGCATATCTAGGATGGAAGATATATATATCATACCAGAATATTGTATAATACAGTCCCATCTCCTACTTCAAACATGCACTTACTTACAAATATTTAACACAGAAAAAAAATCATCATCTGCCAGAAGATCTAACACATTCAAGGAAATGAAAGTATTCAGAAGACAGATTATTGTACTTTCTTCCTAACAATATATTATTAGATGGATGGAATTAGAGCTTGTAACTCAATTGTGAATGCAACACGTTGTCATATAATTTCCCTTTTTTACTTTATAAATAATTGTCTTAATGAAGTTAGATATTATATAAATAAAACTTGATACGACGATATGTCCATTGGAAAAGTAATATGTCTGTGCGAAAGTCATTCAATATATACAGAAGAAAAAATTCATCATCCGTACTTTCTTCCTGGCAATATGTTATTAGACGGATTTAAATCTTGGAACCCAAATTGTGAATGCAACACGTTGGCATATAATTTCCCATTTTTACTCTATATATAATATTTTAAATAAATTTAGATATTATATAAATAAAACTTAATACGATGGTATGTCCATCGGAAATAATTGTGTCTGTGTGAATGTCACTCAATATATACTTTATAATATATCCTAGTATTAAATGATTATAATATAATGGTCCGCCTACAGCTCAGCATATACAAAAACCTTTCATTTTCAGTTGGATTTAAGATTTTGTCGTACCGATCCAAAATGTATTCATCTCGGTATAATAATGTATCCATATTGTGCAAAAAAGTAGAAGGATCTTACTATGGTGGCCGGCTGAGAAAAAAAATCTTTTTCTTAGTTTACTTTAGAAAAAAATTCTTGCATATCTGAAGATATGCTCATCCTTGCATTAGTTTATTCATCTAGCGCTCTGGAAAAAAATATTTATCCATCTACCGCCAATAAAAATTACAGAAAAGTTTCTCATAGTTACAATAGCGTAGAATCTTACAAGAACCAAATGTTGGATGGACATCTCTCGAACTCTCGGGTGCTCACAAGTAGCAAATCTACACGTAGGAAGAGTTGTACTATTTTCCATTAGTGTGTCGGTATGTTTTTCACTCGTTTGTTCGGTTCCACGTACTGTGCGTTAGTACATAGGAAATTACCATTCGAATTTTTACCTCCTCGGCGGCTGTGAGCAGACATGTATATGTTTACTGATTGACTGTAAAATGTGAAATATGTCTATATTACTGTACATTGTGCAGAGATTAGAGTTTCATGCCATAATAAATTGCCTATGGATGCGTGGATGCATGCAGATGGGATGCTCATGCTTCTCAGATGCTTGCATCATTCACAAGCCTATGTACTACGTGGAAACATTTATAGTGTAGTTTTTTCTACTTTGGATAGAGCATTCACGATCCTTTTAGCAGTAATTTGCAAGGCGAACAGTAAATGCCTCCTCACCCTTCTTACTTCGACATGTTCAAGCCATCTACTACTAATGGAAAATTCAAACATGCAAGGAGGAATTAGCAGATGTATGTGCCAGTTCCTCTTAGCTAGATACAAGTGGCAAGCCATGCTCCAGTCTTGCCGCTTGCCGAGGTCTGCGCCTTCTATGCAACTCAAGTGCGTGGTCTGCATCTTGCAGCTTGCAAACAATACTCGCCATGCCGCTCATGTACCTGTAGCTTGGCGAGGTCTGCGTTGTCATGGCCTCGTCCGCCGTCGCCACTTAAGAGATAACATGAAGACGCATGATGCTAGTTTCATCACTTGAACAACACTATGCAACGGCTGATGGAAGATAGCTAGGGCTTTGTGTTTGGACGCTAGGGCGCCCTGTAGCGGCAACTCCGCAAGTTGTCCGCCATGGAGCTTCTCAGTCCCAATGCATCCGTAGCCGTGAACATCTGCGAGTCGGCGTCGAAATCACCACGTTCCCTGGCAACTTGATGATGCCGCCCTTGTTGGACCAAAATATTGTAGATTTGATTATCTAGTTTTTTTTTATGATGTGGTGGACCAAAAGACTATAGATGTAATTCTGTAGGATTTTTTATGGCAGGAAGATGTAATTGTTCATGCAATTGTCTAGTTTTTTTATGACGTGGAGATGTAATTATCCAATTACTTGGGCTCTAGGGTAGAGACCCTTCTATAAGAGGCTTTCAAAAAAAGTGTTTTGAGTTTTTCTGAGAGAGACCACGTATGGCACGTTTTAGCATGTTTAAAAAAACTAGAAGTATGTCACGTTAAGGACTCATGGTCAAAGAAATAAAGGTATGTCACGTTAAGCACTCATGGCCGGTTTCCACAATGCTATATATATGTTACACATATCTCTTTTTTTTGCGAGGATGTTACGCATATCTAACGGTTACACGATTATAATTTTAAAGGACCCATCGAATCAAGGGCCAGTATTTTCTAATTAACGTGGCATTTTTAGAATAATTCTCTAGCTTCTGGTTAACCCATCATTTACGTTAAGCACCCATAGAATGATTATTATCCTTATGGAATGCAACTGTGGAGAACGGCGTTGGTGCGGACGGGCTCGCGCGCTCTCGATAAGCGGACCAATGACGAGCTGACGCGTAGCATACTGCATTCGATGCTAACGTACTCGTATACAGCGAGTACGGGTATGGATCTAACGCACTTAACCGGGCGATAACGCCTAAGAAGGAGATGGAACAGCTCGGGCGAATCCGTCTTCCACGTCCGTCGCGCAGACGCCGTCCATCCAATCGGTAAGTGGGTACCACAGTGTGGGCCTAAGATGAGGTGGGCATGGCTGAAAATTAAAACAACTCTATCCCCTCCCTTCCAGCGACGACTAATACCAGGAGCTCGTGGCTATGGAGATGGCGACCGCCGGAGATGGTGAAGTGGATTTCTTGTCAGATCCAGTCGACAGGTAAATTCTTCCGCTTTCATTTTCTATTCCCTGTGGTATTTGCTGCATTTAGATCATTTCCCATATTGATTTGTTCGCTCCTTTCACAAAGATTTCCCCTGCCGGATCTCGCCGGACCAGAGCCCTTGGTGGCGTACGACACATACCAAGCGCTTGTGTGTGCGCCCGCTGAGTCCAGCATTGGTGATGCCGGAGATGCTCCGACGAATTCCCAATTAGAGTTGAACAACCCCTGCGATGGAAATGCCCTGTTGGCACCAGCCGCTGAACGATCTGCAGGCAAAACCAACGCTCAAGCCCCAGGCTGAACGAAGAGGTGAAATAATCTGACAAATCTGCATATATCGTCTAATGTACAAATGACCTCTCCACACAAATAAATTAGATCACATTGGGCAAACCATCTAGGCTACTGAATTGCAACCATGTATGGCATATACTTCCTAAAGACAGTGGAATATGATTCTGAATTACATTCTTGTAAACGTTGCAGAATACGTGTCGGACGTTCCCCAACTGAACGTCCCCCTTGTGCTGCCATGATGAGTGCCTTGGAAGCAACACTGCGAAGCTATGCAGAAAAAAAGACTAACATTGTGATAGTTCCTGCTGTGGGAAGCAACTTTGATTCACTGGGAGAAGCCTAAGATTACTACAATCTCTATACCTGGGAGATTGGCTTTGGAGTAAGATATGGAAAGAGCAGGCTAAATGTCAAAAGAACAAAATGTATGCAGGAGATAGTTTGTGGCTGCTCCGTAAGTACTAATTTCAGTTCAGTGTCACACGGTTATCTCATAGCTACTGCAGTATAGTCAAAAAAATGACTCAATGGCACTTGTTGTGGTTGTTTTCAGGGGATCCCAAAAAAGAGTAACATAAGGACTTGCCGCTGCAGATGTCCTGCAATGATAAGATTGCTTCGATCAAGCGACAATGGGTGGTACATAAATGAGTATAGGCCAGATCACAACCATGCATTGACAGAAAAATATGGTGAGAAGGTATACTAGCCTTCGCACAAGCATATTAATATATACACACGTGATGTTATTAAACAGCTCCGTGAAAACAATATTAGCATCGGCAAAGTCTATAATATTATTGGGAGCTTCTTCGGATCGATGACCAATGTACCATTCAGCAAGAGAGCATTGCGAGGTCTCTGTGGTAAGATCATTCGAGAGCAAGCAGACAATGATGTTAAGAAGACTGTCGATGTTTTTGCTGAGCTGGGAGCAAAGGATTCTGGTTTGTACTACAGAGTAGAACCTGATCAAGATAGCAGGATACGGAATTTGTTATGGTCAACAGGAGCCAGCCGAGCACAGTACCACTATTTTGGAGATGCAATTACATTTGATACAACATACCGCACAAACATGTATGACATGCCCTATGGATTATTTGTCGGAGTAAACAACCACTTTCAGAGCATCATTTTTGGTGGTGTGCTAGTCAGGGATGAAACAGAGGAGAGTTTTGAGTGGGTATTCACTGAATTCATCCGCATGATGGGTGGGAAGCATCCACAGACAATACTCACTGGTAAGATGGGGGGATAAACATCAAATCTGAATAATTTGATCACTTTCAGTCACGGATAATTATTAACGTACTAACCAAGCATTATCGCTCCTTGTTCCTGTGTAGATCAGTGCAGAGCGATGGAATTAGCTATAAAGAAAGTGATGCCAGACACTACTCACTGATGGTGCAAATGGCAGTGCTCAAGCAAAGAATATCTTGGCCCACATTACACAAAGCGCAGCAAATTCAGGTCAAAATTTCACAAATAATACATCACATGCTCACAATTGATGAATTTGAGACTGCGTGGAAGCAACTAACTGAAACATATGGTTTGCAAAACCACCACTACCTCACCCAAATATATGAAACAAGGGAAAAATGGGCAAAACCATATTTTCATGGCAAATTTTGTGCAAAGATGACAAGCACACAACGCAGCGAGAGTGCAAACCATATGTTGAAAACATATGTTTCAGCTAGTTGTCCGATGCATCTCTTTGTTCGCCAGTACATGCGACTTCTTTTTGATAGAGAGGCAAACGAGAACTATATATATATATATATATATATATATATATTTTTTTTGTATGCTATACATATGTTTCTGTTGTGGACAGCATCTTATACATACACATGTGCAGGTAGCACCCGTCATGAAATGGAACACGCCACTCGAGCTGCATGCAAGCAAGATCTACACGCGAGCCATCTTCGAAAAGTTTGGAGAAGTCATATATGAAGCAGGACAATACAGGGTGGAGGAGATTGGTAAAGGTAAAACATATGTGGCCAGACGATACCATCCAGAAAAGCATGAGAAATGGTGCAGGATACTATACAAAGTGGAAGTTGTTGATGAAGGAGCAGAAATCATACGTGAGTGTGGCAACTTTGAACACACTGGACTCCTATGTTGTCATGCTGTCAAGGTGTGATCCTGTTTCTTTTCATTTTGCTGGTAAAATAATTTATTCCTTATGTCATGAAAAAAGTTCATAATGCAAAAAAGGGTGCATTTCACAGGTACTTGATTTCATTGGCATAGACCATATACCTGTGAAGCACATTGTGAAACGCTGGACAAAGGATGCAAGAGATGTGCTGCCGGCCCACCTATCATACCTTCAGAGGGATAGCATTTCAGTAAATTCAGTAACATTCAGACATGCAAATCTGTACACACATGCACTCGAAGTAGTGAGATTAGGGTATAGAAATCCAGAAGCATATGAGTGCATGATGGAGATGCTTAAGATAACAATGGATAAAGTGACACCCATTGCTGGTGTTCGTGATGGCCTGGGACTGGAAGACCGGAATCAACAACTTAATAATAAAGGTAAAGAAATTATACTAGCAATAGAGCACCGAAGTGGCACCGCAAGTGATGCATAAGGCAGTGCAATTAGGGATTTCATAGGATTAAAAGCTCCAGAACGGAAAAGGAAGGATGGCCGACCAACCACCAGCAGAGATAAACCTCCATATGATGACTGAGGCGGGAGAAGCAACAAGTTCAGGCGACAGTCAGCTGCAGAGGATGCTGAAAAATGCGGCACAAGCAAACGAACACGCTTCTGCAGCATGTGCCGAGCACCAGGACACAAGAGCACAACTTGTCCACAAAGAGGAGATCTTCCACCAAAAGAAAGAAAAGAGGCGAAATGCTCAAATTGTGGCGTCGGTGGGCACAGGAGAAACACCTGCAGCAACCCAAAACTTGTCCTGCATGTTGTCGAGAAGACTACTTTGGGAACAATCGGAAATTGTTAATGTCTCCACAGTTAGTACTAAATCAAATTTCTGTACTAGTATGCAGCATCCGTTTGTGAGTGTTGCCTGTGACATGTTGTTATGTTTCCATCAGCACCTCGACTATCTCATAAGTTTGTTAAACGTTTTGTGTAATTGAACTGCTGAAGTCTACTTAGTTTGTTTTCAGATTGGCACGTTTCTGCGTTTATTTTGTCATCAATCTCTGCCGAGAGGATAAGCATTCATTATCCATCCCCCCAGTTTGATTTTCAAACTACATGGGCGGGCTGAGTGCAATGAGCTCTATTTAAGGACGAACTGAGTGATCTCTTCCTGTCCAAGGAACTATACTGTTCGAGACTTCCATTCTGCTCCTCGTGCTATCTGAGAAGGGGGAAAAACAGAGTAGAAATCGGAGAGTGCTCAACCATAGATGTCTGCAAGGGCTTCTAGCGTATGCTCTGTTATGCATGTTTGTTCCAGTTCTCCTTCAGATGCGGGTGCAGCGACAAACCAGCACGAGCATCGCGTGTGCGGGGATGCGTGTACATTGTAGCCCCACCCATTGCGGGCCGTTCCCGTACCACGGTACATGAAGGTACAGAACAGTGAACAAACGACCCGTTATAAAACACCGTCAACGCTCTCCGCCGTCGACCCCAACGTCCACTCCCACGTCGTCTCCTGCCCGTCACGTACGCGAATTAACTCACCTCAACTGCCACCTGCAATACAACCAACGTCCCGCATCTCCAGGGAAACGAGCGCCTCCCGATACCGAGACCGCGCGAGCTCGTCCGCTCCAAGCAATTTCCGTGCAACTGTGTTCCTTTCAAACAAAAGGATGACTGGCCGACTCTACTCTGGTACTCTGGCTCACGTCTGCATCCTCCTCGCCAGACCAGACCAGACCAGACCAAAGAAGGGCGCCGCGTCACCTCCGTTTGCACGCCAACCGACTCCAGCTAGCTCCCATCCTCGATCGCCGGATCAACTTGCACGCCATCCCTCGTCTTCAAATACTCGCCGGCCGGGACGAGGGGAATCAAGCTAGCTGCCTCCACCGTCTCTCCTCTGCTGCCTGCAGGAAGAAAGCACGTCTTCGGAGATGCTGCTGTGCACTTGCGCGAGCCGTCTGCGCTGCGCGCTGTGCGATGCGGGGGCGGACGTGCACTGCCAGGCCGACGCGGCGTTCCTCTGCGCGCCGTGCGACGCCAAGGTGCACGGCGCCAACTTCCTCGCGTCCCGCCACCGCCGCACGCGTGTCCAGCCGCCCAACCACGTCCGCGTGCTCTGCAGGGCGGCGCTCCAGCTTTGGGCCAGGCAGATGGGCCTGGACGCTCGGGCTGCGCGCCTGTGTGCCGCAGCAGCCGGCCGCACGCTCCTGCTCGAGTTCACGGCCGCGCCGCCGCAAATGCTGCTGCGCGTCGCTATGGCTGCCGCGCTGTGGAGCGAGGTGGCGGCTCACGGCGGAGTCCACAAGCCCCGCCACGCGCTCAAGCGCCTCGAAGCCTGCGCACGCGTGCCGGCGAGTTCTCTTGTGGTGGTGGCAACCGCGATCGGGCGCGCCCGCCTAGTAAGGACGGCCGGAGTGGACGCCAAGGAGGATTCCGTCGAGTGCTTGATCGTGAGCCCACGCAAGACACCACAAGAGCTTTGCTTATTCGTTTAGTATATATATGGGGCGTGCTCCGAGGTTGAAGAATGGCGACCGACGCTGTCACATGATTGCATCACGTCACGCTGGAGTACTCTTCGGCCAAGCTGGGCATCCCCGTGCCAGGCGACGAGCTTCTGGCCGCCATGATTGTGCGACGTTGAGGGGTGCATGGAGCCGTGGACATTGGAGGAGGAGTTCGTGGAGCTCTTCGATTCAGTAGTTGATTTTATATATGTTTGTGTGTCGTGTACTTTCAGTCCCTGTTGTCGATTGTTTTATATTCTTTTTGAGATAGCTAACATCAAAATTCCGTTTGAAAGAGGGAACAGATGCTTGATTGAGCAATAAAGTTGAATGGGTTATTCACATTGTTTGATGCGTGCATCTTTTTTGCTATGTGATTTTTGTGTATGAATGAGTGAAAATCTTCAATCGGCCGATGAAGAAGAGGAACAACATGAAGGTGGCGAAGAAGAACTTCAGATCAGCCGTTTCCTTTGTGAAGAGCAGCAACAACAAAAGGAGGAGCACAGATTGTGGCAGCAGCAAGAGAAGGTAGTCTGTGAATCTGAATGTAATTTTTATTATTTCTGATTTTTTATTATTTTTTGTGTTCATTGTACTAACATGATTGAGCATGAATCGATCGGAAGTTTAATCAGGGCGCACGTGATCTCATCGAAGACATGTCTCTGATTGCCTTGCTCTTCGCTGAATACGGATACATTTTGATAAGTAGTTGACGAGGAGCTAAAAATTAGCACATTTACATAGATTTGTTTGAAATCGACCAGTACCAATCAAATTCATGAGCACCCTTAGATTATTAAAAAGAACACAAACAGGTCGATACAATAGGTGCCTGGGCAGCCTACTCGTCCGCCAGGTCCAGGTCCAGCACCTGCAGCTCGTCGACAGAGGGCAGCGTGAAGCGGCAGTAGGGGCACACGCGGCTGATCTCGAGCCAGCGGAAGATGCAGCACCGGTGGAAGGAGTGGGAGCACGGCATGGTCCGGAGCTCGTCGCCGTCCTGGAAGTCCTCGAGGCAGACCGCGCAGTCGAGCTCCCTAGTCTTGCCCACCTCCGGCACACGCAGGCCCTGGATGGCCCTGGTGGAGGCTGGGACGGTGGAAGGGTAGTCGGCCATGTGTTGCAGCCTGGTGCTGAGAGCTTCGATGACCAGCTCGTCCAGCAGGTACACCTCCGGCACTACAATGGTCAGCTGAGGACGAACCATTTGCATGCAAACTCGATGGTGATGTGACAAGGAAGGAATCTCTTTTTATTTTGAGAATAGAAGGAATGTATCTCCACCGGCTCATTTTATAGTTAGTTTACCACTTGTGTTGCGTCTACAGCGGCCGTTTGGTATGGCCTGAAAGTAGGCCGTGTTCGCGTCGCCCTTCCTTCAGGACCCATTTCTGGGAACCCCGCAAACGCCAGTAAGATTCCTCGTCCGTGTAGATGATGGAGAGTTGGTCTTCCAGGTCATACCGAGAGAGCCACTCATCAGGGGAGAGGCCGACCGTGTCAGCACGGAGGTCAAGTGCCTGAATGGCGGTCAGCAAGGCCTTTTTTTGCTCGCGGAGGTCACGACCCAGGTTGGCACCCCATCCCTTCATGAACTGTCGGTCGCGTTTGGCACAGAGGTGCCAAGAGTCAATAGCAGAGGGGGGGCGGAGGTGAGGAAGAGTCCTGGTCTCCACCCAGCGAGCCCCAACAGCCTCCACGAATCCAGTTTGGGACAACCAGAATGTCTCAAACCGAAATCGGGAAGGGATCGGAGGACGCTCGTCGGAGGAGGACAAGAGAAGAGGGACGTGGTCGGAGTCAATCCGAGTGATAGCCCGAAGAGAGGCCAGAGGGCAGCGGAGGTCCCATTCCGGGGAGACTAGGACCCGGTCCAGGACGGACTGGGTCGGGGAGGCTTGCCGATTGGTCCAGGTGAACCTGGCACCGATCCTATCTATTTCGCGAAGACCAAGATCGACAATGCAGTCATTAAACATCTGCATACGTGCATAGTTGACATGGTCATTGCTCTTGTCTTCCGCGAATCGGAGGAGGTTAAAATCGCCTCCGACAACCACCGGCCGGGAGGCCGCAGAGACCTTCCGGTTAAGCTCCTCGAGGAAGGACGCAGATCTACTGTGGTCAGCCGGGCCATAGACGATGATAACCTCCTCTGGGACGGTCCGTCCCTTCTGCAGTCCCCGAGCGACATTAGGACCCATGTCGACGGGTTTTACCGATCCCTTTTCTCTGCCTCTCCTAGGAGCGGCCTTTCTCTGGCCCTCGATTGCTGGTCCGGCCGCCAGCTTGTCTCCGCTGCGGAGAATGCCGCTCTCACGGCCCCATTCTCAGAGGATGACGTCTGGGCGGCCATTAGAGGCATGATCCCTCCTCGGCCCCGGGTCCGGACGGCCTTCCGGTGAAATTCTTCCAGACCTTCTGGAATGTGATTAAGCCGGAAATCATGGCCATCTTTGACGAGTTCTACGTTGGGACCATCGACCTCGGGCGCTTCAACTATGGGATCATCTCGCTCATTCCCAAAGTGTCGGGGGCCTCCGACATTCGCCAGTTCCGCCCGATCACGATGATCAATGTGATCTTCCGGATTCTGGCAAAGGGGTACGCCAATAGGGTAACCCTGCTAGCAGACCTCATTACCCACCCCAACCAGTCCGCCTTCGTGAAAGGGCGGTATATCCTGGATGGGGTATTAGTTCTCCATGAAGTCCTCCATGAGGTGCGGTCTAAACACCTCAAGGCGGTCTTCCTGAAAATTGACTTTCACAAGGCCTACGACACTGTTAGTTGGTCCTTCCTTCGGGAAGTTTTGCTCCGGAAGGGCTTCGATGATCGTTGGATCACCCGGGTGATGCAGATGTTGTCCTGCGGGCGCACTGCCGTGAACATCAATGGGGAGATTGGTCCTTACTTCCCCACCCTCTGTGGGGTTAGACAAGGCGATCCTTTCTCTCCGTTCCTGTTCAACATGGTGGTGGACGCGCTTTCCGCCATCCTAGATAAGGCCAAAACTGTTGGCCATATTCGTGGGATTACCCCTCATCTGGTGGGCGGCTCCGGGATCTCCATGCTCCAGTACGCCGACGACACCATCATCATGGTCGAGGGCTCGGACACGGACATCGCTAACCTCAAGTTCCTTCTTCTCTGCTTCCAACAAATGTCTGGCCTCAAGATCAACTTCGACAAGAGTGATGTGATGGTTATGGGCTACTCTCCGGCTGAAGCCCTTGACATCGCCAACCGCCTCAATTGCCGGCTCGGCTCCTTTCCCACGACTTACTTGGAAACCCCCATCAGTGACTCTCGGCTCACTGTCGCGGACTTGCGCCCCACGATCGCCAAGTTACAAACGCGCATGGAGCCTTGGCAAGGCCGATGGCTATCAAAGGCGGCTCGGACGATCCTCATTAATTCCTCCCTCACTAGCCTCCTCCTGTTTCTTATGAGCTTCTACAGCCTCCATGAGACCCTTCACCATGAGATCGCCAAAATTCAATCTCGTTTCTTCTGGGCGGGTGACAACAATAAGCAGAAATACCACATGGTTAGCCGGCCGGACATCTGCAAGCCCCGTGAACAGGGAGGCCTCGGTATCATGTGCTCTAAACGCATGAACATCACCCTCCTCACCCGCTGGCTCTGGCGCATTTCGCAAGGACACGGTGGTCTCTGGCTTGACATTATCCGGAACAAGTACCTGCGCGGACAGCCCCTCGCCTTCTGTCAGAGATCCGGCGGCTCCCAGTTTTGGCAATCGGTTGTCCAACTGCTTCCCGTCCTTCGCATCGGAACCTCCATCGCGGTTGGATCGGGTACAACGACGCTGTTCTGGTTCGACCGGTGGTCGGGAGACTCCCCCTTTGCGGCCCGTTTCCCCGACCTCTTCTCCATTGCTGTCGCCCCCTTAATCTCCGTTGAGAGGGCCCTTATTGACTTAGGGCGCCTCGCCTTCCGGAGGCCATTTGGGCCCCCGGAAGCCGCCGCGTGGCTTGAGCTGCTTGATTGCGTCGCTCTCCACGAGCCGGCGGTGGATGCGGGCCCGGACGAGGTTCGGTGGCGTCTTGAGCCTTCGGGCCAATTCACCACCAAGTCCCTCTACTCGGCCATTGCCCCCTCCTCCGCTCCTCCCCCCCCCCCCCTCCCTGCGGTTTGGTCCATCCGCCTGCCATTGAAAATTCGGATATTCATGTGGCAATGGATCCGCGGTAGGATTCCGTCTGGGGTGGAGGTCCGCAAACGCAATGGCCCTGGGTCCGGCATCTGCCCCCTGTGTGGTACCCCTGAAGATTCGAATCACATCTTCTTCTCCTGTGTCTCAGCTCAATTCATGTGGAGCTGCTTTAGGGAGGCAGTGGGAGGCGATTGGTGTCACACCAACTTCCCCGACCTCTTCGCCGAACTCCAGAACTCCCCTTCCCCTCTCGCCACATTACGTGGCTCGAGATCGGGGTTCTAGCGTGGACTCTTTGGACGATTCGCAATAAGCTTGTGATCCAGCGTATTCCTCTTCGACGGGCTACTGACGCTCTCTTCAAACTGTCTGGTTACTTGCAGTTTTGGCGGCCGCTTAGCCGCCCTCAGGACCGCGATGCCATCACCGCCTTCATCGCCGACCTTCGCTCGATGGCCGTCCGTCTGTCGCCGCCACCCCCGGAGCCGGATTAGACGCCTTGCCTCGGCCGCGTCCTTTTTGTTTATTTTGGGCTTGTTGAGCTGTGCCCTCAGCAGAACCTTTGTACTTCTCGTTTTGTGACTTGGGTGTGTGTGTTCTGAACTAGTCCGTGTATGTGTGCTCTTGGCGGTTTGCTTTATATATAAAGCGGGGCGAAAGCTTTTTTTTAATTTACCACTTGTCCACTCTCTTTTTTGCTAACTTCCACATGTCCGCTTGGACGCTGGCCGTTACAGGAGTCGAGAACGAAGACGCTACGGGACGCATCCATGACAGCTGGTCAACCGCTAATAGACTCACATTCATCTTTCTAAATTAAGGTATCCAACAACAAATTTCTGCGCACCATTGCAGCACGTCAACCCCAAGATGGACGTCGACGCTCCTATAACTAATTTGGAAGTTTTTCTTTTGTCTTTAGACAAAAGGCGATTTTTTTTTTTTTGCGGAGACAAAAGGCAATATTTATTGACACATAGTGAACCATCAAGGAAATATAAACACAATAAGTACATAACTAGAATGCAGAAATACAACACTGATGCACATACACACACAAAAAAGTTGTTTCGAATTTGGTAGCAGCGGCCTCCATGTGGATATTGTGGACACTAAGAAATGAATTTTGCTTTTAGGGTCAGAAATGAAGAAGTATAAATTGCATCTTTGCGAAAATAAGTGGCTATCTTACTCAACGGAAAGTGATCTGTGACGACACAAAGGCGGAGATGCGGTGCATCCTTTTGCTGGAAAAGCACCTAGTCGAGCTCCTTATGATTGCTTGGAAGTGATCCTCCCCACACTAGTGGAAAAACAATCGTTACCAAGTTCTTCCATATTTGCCGAGTACCAGAACACGGGATCATGGTAAAAGCTTGGTAAGCTTAGTTCGGCTCTCGGCAAACCACGGGACACAACGCATGGTAGACGTTGCCAAAGCCTCGGCTGGATGTACTCGGCAAAAATGGAAGAACTCGGCTTATGTAGAGTATGCCGAGAGCTTTGTCAAAGGCACCCGGCAAAGATGTGCCACATGGCGTGGCCGTTGCAGCTGACGGCCCCGTGACGGTGGGCAATGTTTGTTGAGATTCCAATATAAGGTGCTCAGCAAACTATGCAGTATTTAATCCCCGACCAACCCTAGCCGCAGCTCCCACATATCATTCTATTAGGCCAAGTCGCCACTTACCCCCGAGTGAAATTCGCCGCCGCCGCTGGGCCTCCCCACTTGCCAGCCACCGCTGCCCGAGCCCACCGGCTGGATCCGTCCCGCCCGAGGTCGCGCGGCTACCTCCTTGTCTCACGTCTGCCCAAGCTCGCCGATGGCCACCCCTACCACATCGCCACCAGCCACCCATACTACCTCGATGTCAACAACCCCAAGGTGAGGGGCTCTCCTTTCTTTTTCTTTTTTCTATTTATTCACAATATTTCTACAAATAAAAAATCAATACCTTCTCCCACGAAGGATCTAGCTTTCGAGAGGGGGTGTGTCTGGTTTGTGAAGGATTGCGAGGGCGGTTCATCTGTTGGCCTCGAAACTTTTTCTATGCTCATACAAGTCCATTCAAAGACATGTGTCCGGGCCTGGCCTTTTTGTGGGCCGCCGGCCATATTCCATGCATTTTTCGCATTTCCAGGCTTTTATGTTAGAAATTCAAGACTGGAGGTGCGGCCACATGAAATCATTGGCGGATAGGGCTCTAAGTCCCTACATGTAGCCTTAGGTTCATGCACAGGCCCTATGCACGCAACCAAGAGAGACAACCTGATACGTCCATTTTGCATCATGTTTTCCTATTGTTATATATTATGTTTTGAGTCATTATTTCACTTTGTGAAGCAATCCTAATGTCTTTTCTCTCTTATTTTGCAAGTTTCACATGAAGAGGGAGATTGCCGACAGCTAGAATTCTGGACCTGAAAAAGCTACAACAGAGATAGATATTCTCCAGAGCTCCAAATGAACTGAAAATTTAAGGAGAATTATTTTGGAATTAATAAAAAATATTGGCGAAAGAATCATCGTGAGGGGCCCCACCAGGGGTCACGAGCTTAGGTGGCGTCCCCACCCCCAGGGTGCGCCAGGTGAGCTCGTGGCTCCACCACCAGGCCTCCGTGGCCCCCCTTCTCCTATAAGAGGCTATTTGCCCTAGAAATAAGCACAAGAAGACTTTTGGGACGAAGCGCCGCCGTCTCGAGGCGGAACCTAGACAGGAGCACTGTTGCTCTACGGTGGAACAATTCCGCCGAGATACTTCCCTCCGGGAGGGGGAAATCGAAGCCATCGACATCACCAACGTTCCTCTCATCATGGCAGGACCAATCTTCGCCAACATCTTCACCAGCACCATCTCATATCAAACCCTAGTTCATCTCTTATATTCAATATTTGTCTCAAAACCTCATATTTGTACCTGTGGGTTACTAGTAGTGCTGACTACACCTTGTAGTTGATGCTATTTGGTTTATTTGGTGGATGATTATATATGCAGATCCTTAAGCATATTCAATACACATCTGGTCTTGACCATTAATATGATTTGTGAGTAATAACTTTTGTTCTTGAGGACATGGGAGAAGTCTTGTTATGAGTAATCATGTGAAATTGGTATTCGTTCAATATTTTGATGATATCTATGTTGTTCTTTCTTTAGTGGTGTCATGTGAAGGACACTTCATCGTACTTGGGCCTAAGGAAGGAGAGGTATAGGCGCCAAGACACGGCAGGCTTCCTACTTATAGGGTACTTTATTTTTTTTTTGAAAGCATATTGACTTTTTATTAGGAGTGTGTAGTGGTATCTGGTATGTATATATGTTGAAAAAAAGAGGCTGCGATGGTGAAAAGGTAGTCGGGCCCTTCGTGCCAGCACGCCCGTCGTCCGGCTCTATCCTCGCCCTCCCGACAAGGGTCGTGCCTTGTTGTCAGCTGCTGAGAGCTTCGATGGCCAGGTCATCCAGCACCGCGTACTCCGGCACTACAATGCTCAACTGAGGACGATCCATTTGCATTGCATGCAAACTTGATGGCGATTTGCAAAAAAAAACTCGATGGTGATGTGAGAAGGAAGGAATCTCGACCGGCTCATTTTATAGTTTTTTTTACGGGAAGGCCTTCATGGCTAGCTTTATTAATTTAAATAATGCTTACATCGTTCGCTAAAAATTTCAAAAGGAAACTAGGGGGAGTATCCGACCACACCATCGGTGGATTACTTCTACCAAAGCTAGCTAGCTCATGTGCAACACAATTAGACTCTCTATTACAAAAGTTTATGTAGACCTTCCCGAATCCTTTCAGTAAAATGCGACAGACATCAAGGATTGGAGCTGCAACCAACGAATAGCCTTCATTCTTCTTCAGTGCCTCCACCACAGTAATGCTATCTGATTGTATGGAAACCTTGCTGCATCCCGGGCTTTGTAGAAATATAAGACCTTGCCTCATAGCCTCAGCCTCTGAGGACACTACATCACGGACATGCTCCATGTGTGCTGTTGATGCTCCAATAAATCCACCATTATGATCCCTAACTACAGCTCCACAAGCACCCAGGCCATCTTCCACAGTAAACGATGCATCAACATTCAGTGCTTGAAAGTCTGATAGTGGTTTTCTCCATTCATTCAGACGTGTCACATGCCTCTTGTGTTTTACCGCTCATACAAAATTCAGAGATAATGCTAGCAGAGAGAGAGAGCCGATTGGAAGGGAGTATGTACTTGTTCTCCCCTTACCATTTCTCTTCTTTGCCACCAGAGATACCAGCATGTAGCCGCGACAATCTCCGGCATCTCCACCTCCCCATCATATGTTGTTTGAAATTTTGTATCGCATAGCAGAAACTCTAACACCGATGCACCAAATCGGTCCACTAGCGTCGCATCCTCCATCATTTCATCTAACCCGAGCTCTCTCCAGATCATTTTTACCCTGTTGCACATAAAGAGCGCATGCCTTGCATCTTCTGCTGCTCCTTGGCACCATGGGCATTCTGCAGTAGTGGGTATGTGGCGGTTTGGCAATGTGCTCCGGAACGGGATAGTATTATGAAGACATCTCCAGATAAAATTTTTGACCTTGCCGGGCATCTTGAGGCTCCACACTCTTTTCCACACAGGATGGTTTAGACTACTTGACTGTCCTCCATTAGTACTAACTTTTTTCCCATACTGATCCTCCCATTCGACATAGTAAGCTGACCTTACAGTAAAACCGCCATTCATTGTATAGTGCCAAGAAACATAGTCCTCCATCTCATGGTGAGGTAGTGGAATTCGCAGAATACGTTCGGCATCAATATGCCAAAAATTCTCACATACCAGTTACAGGATCAATGAGTTCATTAACAGATGTCAAAACCTGATTACCTTGGACTGTAATAATTTTCCTTGATGGACTGTTAGGAATCCAGCAATCCTCCCATATATTTATCTTTATACCATCTCCCACCCTCCAAATCAATCCCTTCTTAAACATCTGGATTCCTGCAAAGATGCTCTGCCAAACAAAAGAGGAGCCTTTCTTAAGTGTGCTATTAAGGATATCACCCGACGGATAGTATCTTGCACGCAGAACTCGGGCACACAATGATTCATAATTTTCTATCAGCCTCCAACATTGCTTTGCAAGCATCGCCAATTTAAAGCAATGGATATCTCTGAACCCCATACCACCTCTTTCCTTCGGGATACACATCTTCCACTAGGCAAACCAATGCATTCTTCTTTGGTCTTCATCATCACCCTACCAATACTGCGACATTGCATCAGTGATCCCCTTGCAGATGTTTTTCGGGAATTTAAACACACTCATCGCATAAGTTGGGATGGCTTGGGCCACCGCTCTGAGAAGAACCACTTTGCCACCAAAGGATAATGTTCTTTCCTTCCATCCATTTACCATTTTCTGGATTCTTTCTATGAGATGCAAAAAACAATATGTCCGGTCAACCCCAATCATAGAGGGTAAGCCAAGGTACTTATCAGAGAAAGATTATGTCATTATATCCAAAATTTGACAAACCTTAGCTTGGACGCTCATTTTCTCTACTCCTAAAGGAGCAGTCTGCGGCAGTGATGTTTCGTATGTTGTTGTTCGTTTCGTTCGTCTCCATCGATTCATCGATCAGGCTAAACCCCACCGATTTATTTAATTTCCAAAAGAAAAGAAAGCCCATCACGGAGCCCACCAAACTCCTCTGTTTCCCCTCGAAGGCCATAGTGAGC
Source organism: Triticum aestivum (assembly GCF_018294505.1). NCBI lineage: Eukaryota > Viridiplantae > Streptophyta > Magnoliopsida > Poales > Poaceae > Triticum > Triticum aestivum. The sequence continues at coordinate 508,619,341 of NC_057805.1, read as the reverse complement.
GGCGAGTGCTTAGGTTTAGGGCGCCGCCGTCCCGTCCCTCTGGCTGTCATCTGAGCTTTATGTCGGCCACCCAACGTGATTCGCTCCGACGAATACGTTCCTGACAAGCGTGATTCATCCCTTGATCCCGTGCATCCATCCCGAGGAACTCTTCTCGCCACCGTCGCCTAGACTCCAGCCAGAGCATCTCCGCTTTCCGTCCTCCTGCACTAAGCGTGTCGCGGTCCCCCTCTGTCCTTCCCGTCGCCAAGCGATGCTCCTGTCCTCCGTCACGGTCTCTCTCTCTCTCTCTCTCTCTCTCTCTCTCTCTCTCTCTCTCTCTCTCTCTCTCTCTTCAGGATTTTTTTGATCTGCCGCGTATTTGGTGTAGTAATCCGCAAGCTGATATGTTGCTTGCCCATTCTTTGTGCAGCTGCTGCATAACCTGGGTTTTGTTGTTCCAAGACTGCAAATTTTGGGGAGAATGAGTTTGTGTGTTCTGCAAGCATCAAGGTTCTTCGGTATAATTCTAAGATTCGGTGTGTATTTGTAAAATTGAGGGTCATTGCATTCAGTTTACTACCTCATATTTATGGTCCTTTCACTATCGATTCTTGCTTGTTTATTAAGTGTACATTAAGAATTAAGTTCCATGGTTAGAAGTAACCGTTGGTTCTTTCTACTTTGTGAAGGACTAGCATTTTTTTTTCTTGGTTTAAGCTTGACGAAAAAAATCAAGTCTATATCAAGTACTGAGATTAATATGGATGGGAGGTTACGGATGCTGGGTCGGAATATGAATACTGAGGCCTTCACTACTTTGTTATGTAGTTTATCTTACACGGTTATGAGTCCAGTATATGGATCGGCCATCGGTGACAGCGGCCGCCTAATTTCAGAGTTCTTCCTTTGTTCTCCCAGTACCAAACAAACCATCAATGTGTGGCGAGAATGACAGCAGTATGCACCAGTAAGCTTTACTAAACTGAAACTTGTCCAAAAGTTTGCAACCAATGTTCGAAAAATCCGCTGGGTTGCAGTTCTGCGGCGGTGTCGAATCACTTTTATACTTTTCATGGGTCGTACAAGCTGGTTGAACTGCCAATGGTTGCTACAACCTACAAATATACAGATCTTCATTATATGCCTCACTGCATGAACTTCTCAGTGCATAACTTGATTTTTCTCGAGACCATTCAATGTTAAAATTGTTGTGCTATAACAGTGAGAGTATTCTATATATTCCTATCCAGATTTGACATTTAGTTTCCATGTCCTTTATTTTTCTTTTATTCTTAAGGACAAAATGTTAATTTCACATCACTCTTATTGTAATGTTATGATTTTGTTTCCAGGTTGGTAAAATTTTATATTCAGCTCAAAGAGGTCCTGCTGTATAGCCTAGGAAATAAAGGCGAATCAATCTGGTGAGGATAAACTGGATTGCCTTCTGTTGTGGTGGGTCAAACTATTGTTTGAAACACCACCACCAACAACAAGCTTTTTTCTTCTTTCTCTTTCTAATAGAGTGCCGATTGTATCTATAAGGTATGTTAATAGATGCATCGAAGTCTCATTTGGCACTTATTTCTTAAGCTGGATGGAGAGGTCAAATTGAGCTATCAGCTGTTTGCTACTGTATTTCTTTAGTTCCAATTTATTGGATTTGATTTTAAGGTTCTATAGCCAAATGATAGTTCAGATTGAGTACACGCTGTTACTCCACTTATTTAAAAGCTACCATTTTCTGTTATTTTAAATTGTTAACTATTGACTAAATGATGCAGATGATTTCCCCGTAGGATAACTTGACAATTTGTCGAGAGAAGTGATAAAAAAACTGTCAAGCTTAAAGAACAAAAGTTTGAGCACTGAAATGGTGACTTCAGATGCCATGTAGTTCATAGTCTATGTGCAATGGCTCTTTAATCTGACATAAGCAAATGTGATTTCTGGTTCTACCAATTTATTTTATTTTATTGTGGAACACAAGTATAATGGTGCACAAGTATCTTTATTTGACCTTGTTTTCTTAGCATTATCTTCAAAGCCACATGATTTGCAATCGGGTCCAAATGACCAGTAGTCATGTGCAGCTGCTTTCTCCAACTATCTAAACTTACAATTGATACTTTCAGAGTTCATCAAAACTTATCTCGACTTATTTCAATTTTTTATTGTAGAGTTGTCTGAGGGGAACCCATGCTTCTTCTTACGGAATCATCTGCGGCGTCTAGGGAATAATAGTGCTCTGACAGGTCATGGAAGCTGATGAAGAATTAGACAGTAAAGAAGTGGATACTATATGTTACTATTGTTGCATGAATGATGCGACCTTCTGGTGTCATGTGAATAATAGTGAGTTGCTGATTTCTTTAAAATAAAATCTACCTTGTGTGCTAAATGCTAATTTTTAGACGAATGGGAGATAGGCAGAAGAAGATAGATAGAGTTTACCTTGTATACAGATTGTTGTATGGATAAAAATGACCTTGTGTAGATATTTTTGTTGTATTTTATATTGTTTGTTGTACGGTGGATCAACATAGATAGAAGAGGATAGAAGAAAAAGGTGTTGATTGTTGTATTGTCACATTGTACAACCTAATCATTGTTGTATATGTTTTTGCATGGATACATCAATGATGTACATAGACAGAAGAAGTCTTAACGGGGAGCTATTTCAAAACAAGATGAGGAGAGCCTCAAGGATTTAAGCAGTAAAATACTAACCTGGACAAGCCTTCTTTCGAGTCTCCTGACATTGTCTGCTTAATTTTCATTACCTGCAAGTATAAAAAGCTAGAAATTTGGATATGCTGCTATGTGCCTTGAGTTTGTAAGATAAGATCTCCCTGACCACCCATATCGCTCTTTTTCTTCCAACCTGCACTTAGTAGGTCATTTTTGCTATGATACATATTGTATCATTTTGGTGGCTGAATATGATAGTCGTAGACCGTCAAAAAATTACGATAAATGATTGATTCTTCGTAAAAGGTGTAGTGACTGTTGCAAAGTTTACCTGGTCTTCCATTTATATGTTCCAAAAGACAGTCCTAGAGATGTTGCTTTATTTGAATTCTGCTTATTGCATTTACTGGAGCACCTGCAATGGGCATGTTGATTGTTTAAATGTTCCTCTTGATGTTGAGCACACTGCAATTGATTATATTTCTCATTGAGACCTGGATCATCTTCCATGGTTATTAGAAGGTAGCATAATACTGGTTGAACCCGATAGTTACCTGAAACCATGGCTTAACATCGAGCCCCTCTACTTTTTAAAAAGTTTCAATTCTGGTTTACTGAATATGTTTTTCTTGCTTGAACTATATCAGCTGGGCAAGTGCCAGAACCCAACAGCTTGTGATTTTGCTGCTCTTGAGATACGCGTCAATATTGCAATTAACTTTGACTGTGCAACTATATAGAGGCAAATTTGACAATTTTGACCTTGGGACGAAATCATTTCACGGAATGAACTGGGTGCGAAACTATTTCACTTCCCTGACCCTTTTGTGTAGTGCCCGCCACGCCGGCGCCACACCCTACTGTGTAGCGCCTAGCTCTCTAGGGGATCGTAGCAGAATTTTAAAATTTTCCTACGCTCACCAAGATCCATCTATAGAGTATACTAGCAACGAGGGGAAAGGAGTGCATCTACATACCCTTGTAGATCGCGAGCGGAAGCGTTCCAATGAACGAGGTTGATGGAGTCGTACTCGCCGTGATCCAAATCACCGATGACCGAGTGCCGAACGGACGGCACCTCCGCGTTCAACACACGTACGGAGCAGCGACGTTCTCCTCCTTCTTGATCCAGTAAGGGGGAAGGAGAGGTTGATGGAGATCCAGCAGCACGACGGCGTGGTGGTGGATGTAGCGGGGTCTCGGCAGGGCTTCGCCGAGCTTCTGCGAGAGGGAGAGGTGTTGCAGGGGAGGAGGAAGGCGCCCAAGGCTGTTGTGTTGCTGCCCTCCCTCCCCCCCCCCTTTATATAGGCCCCCTGGGAGGGGGGCGCTGGCCAGGAGCCCATCTGGATGGGGGGGCGGCGGCCAGGGGGGAGACTTGCCCCCCAAGGAAAGTGGGCCCCCCCCACCCTAGGGTTTCCAACCCTAGGCGCAGGGGGGAGGCCCATGGGGGGCGCCCCAGCCCACTATGGGCTGGTTCCCTTCTCACTTCAGCCCATGGGGCCCTCCGGGATAGGTGGCCCCACCCGGTGGACCCCCGGGATCCTTCCGGTGGTCCCGGTACAATACCGGTGACCCCCGAAACTTTCTCGGTGGCCGAAACTTGACTTCCTATATATAATTCTTCACCTCTGGACCATTTCGGAACTCCTCGTGACGTCCGGGATCTCATCCGGGACTCTGAACAACTTTCGGGTTTCCGCATACTCATATCTCTACAACCCTAGCGTCACCGAACCTTAAGTGTGTAGACCCTACGGGTTCGGGAGACATGCAGACATGACCGAGACGCCTCTCCGGTCAATAACCAACAGCGGGATCTGGTACCCATGTTGGCTCCCACATGTTCCACGATGATCTCATCGGATGAACCACGATGTCGAGGATTCAATCAATCCCGTATGCAATTCCCTTTGTCAATCGGTATGTTACTTGCCCGAGGTTCGATCGTCGGTATCCCAATACCTTGTTCAATCTCGTTACCGGCAAGTCTCTTTACTCGTACCGTAATGCATGATCCCGTGACTAACTCCTTAGTCACATTGAGCTCATTATGATGATGCATTACCGAGTGGGCCCAGAGATACCTCTCCGTCATACGGAGTGACAAATCCCAGTCTCGATCCGTGCCAACCCAACAGACACTTTCGGAGATACCCGTAGTGTACCTTTATAGTCACCCAGTTACATTGTGACGTTTGGCACACCCAAAGTACTCTTACGGTATCCGGGAGTTGCACGATCTCATGGTCTAAGGAGAAGATACTTGACATTGGAAAAGCTCTACAAACGAACTACACGATCTTTGAGCTATGCTTAGGATTGGGTCTTGTCCATCAAATCATTCTCCTAATGATGTGATCCCGTTATCAATGGCATCCAATGTCCATAGTCAGGAAACCATGACTATCTGTTGATCAACGAGCTAGTCAACTAGAGGCTTACTAGGGACACGTTGTGGTCTATGTATTCACACATGCATTACAATTTCCGGATAATACAATTATAGCATGAACAATAGAAAATTATCATGAACAAAGAAATATAATAATAACCATTTATTATTGCCTCTAGGGCATATTTCCAACAAGCGCAGCGGCGTTGCACTCCTGTCCACCGTGGCAGCCCCTGGGCCCGCACCCAGCAGTGCAGCGCCTCCGAGCTAGGCGCCACACATGTAAAGTGCAGCGCCTAGCCTGGTACGTCCCCACGGTCATATCATCAGCAACCTATGCATCAACAGAAGATATGGAAAGACCGTGTGTGAGGATATAGTTAGCAATGCATCAACAAATGGATATATATCGTCATGCCATACCTCTTGGGTGACCACACCCACATCCACATCCTCCAAAGGTTCACCATGGCCCTGCCCCGAAGCGGGATCTGATGGTGTCGCCGACCTAGACCGTTCTGGTGATACATACTCGGGGTCACGACAACCGAAAAGGTTTGATAGCCGCCTTAACTTTTGGCCCTGGCGCTGCAACATGTACAAGTGAATGAGACATGGAACGTAGCAACATATGTTAAGTGCTAGTTTGAAGGAGATGTGAACCTTAATGAATGCTCGAAGTGCACCTTCCCCATCGCTTTTGCCATCCGGGGTTGTTTCCAGAATCGTCTCGGTCTCATCAGCTGCTTTCTTGATCTGGGCACGCTATGAACAGAAACGGTATCAAAGTGTTAGGCAAGCGAAGATGTGAATAGTGCGAATGGAAAAGCAAAAAGGGCAAACCACAAAGTTCATCATTGGAGCTGAAGGGATCACTGAGTTGCCTTTCCTGACTAATGCGTTGTACTGGTGCTGGGCTACCTCATCAAAAATGGTGGGTTCTTCCAGAATCTCCTCAGCATACGCCGGCTTGCATACCTCCACGCGGGTACTTGCAAGAAACCATGTGAGATAGTTGTTGAACGCGATCGGGCAGTGCTCACGAAGCTGGGCTCGTTTTCCAGCCCTTGCTTGCTCCACACTAAGCGCGAACTGTACGACATACTTCCTGTGATGGTTGGCCCAATCCTTGATCTTCCGCTGCTTTTTCCTATCCAACCTGCAAGTTAGAAACAGAATATTAGCATCATCGAAATCGTCGAGAAGCTGCTAAGTGCTCAAGGTTAATTATATCTTACGCGTGTAGCAACTTGTCCGTGTCCTCCCACTCCGGCGGGTGTGGCTGGAACAAACCAAACTGGCGGAACACCCGATGTGGCAGGTGAAGCTCAACCGCCCAGTTGCATATCAGTGGGCACCGCATATGCCAGAGATCCCTATCCCTAGTGCACATCGGATTCAGCCTGAACTCCATAGGGTTACCAAAACTCTCTCCTTTTCCATACGGCTCCCATTCCACCTGCAAAATGGGATAGAATGCAAAATTGATATCGAGTTATGATACAAGCATGATAATCACTTATGCAATGTCGGTTCACCTGCTCAGGCGTGATCGCGTCCAGCTCGCTCTTGTACAACTTGTACATGACCGAGGGATCATCCGTCGTCTCATTTAACACATCCCACTTGTGAGCCCAAGTGGGGAGCCGTAGTGGGTCGTCTTTGTCGTCCCAATCCTCGTACTTCACGGTCTTCGGTCGTCCAACCGGCAAACGCTCACAGCTCCATATGGAAAGTGCGAGCAGACAACCACCAATACCTCCAGTGTGCCTACAACAGGCTTCGTCCAATTGCACATAAAAGAGAACATGGTCAAATTTGCCGCAAGAGCGCATTGATAATGTATCAATGAAGTGAAAAGGAAACAACTTCATACCTGTCGATACAAGTAAGCCAGTGTCGCCGAACCCCAACTCCATTTGCTATCGAAGACGGTCAACGCCTTCAGCCACATCCATGGAGCATTCTTGCCTGTGCCATCAGCAAACATAGTCCTGGATATCACGTACCACATGTAGACACGAGCATATGTCTTCGTCGTGTCCTCATTAGCATCCTCAGGGCAAGTACTGAAGTTCGATGATATCCACGTGAACGTAGCGCCGGCTGCGACTCTTTCCTTCTTCTTGTCTTCTGCTTCTGGTTCCCGAGGCTCCGGAGGAACCATACCAATAAGGGCATGCATCTGCGCGCGCCACCCATCAGAATCGGTGTTCATACATAAAGGATTCCCATCGATAGGAAGACCGGTGATCATAGCAATATCCTGGAGCGTCACGGTCATCTCCCCGGTCCGAAGATGGAAAGTGTGTGTCTCCGGCCTCCAATGATCAATAAGCGCGGTGAGTGCTGCAGCATTGTTGGGTGGCGTCGACCGGCTGACCAATTGAATGAAAGGGAGAAGTCCTGCCTCCCTTACATACGGTGTGTACCGCTCATCATAGCGCATCCATCCAAGGGTGACCCCGTGAGACCGAAGCTTCAGAGGTGCAAGCTCCTACAAACAAACAAATCATAACATTACATATGGGGCATTTGTGTTTGAAAAAAATACGAAATTCATAACACCGGCCACTTTCAGTATTACTCGCTGCTCCACCGACATAGCGTACGGCCGGTGTTGTTTGTCCCAATGATCATCGAGAAGCCAAACCATCCTAACAATTTCAACAAAGCATTCTTGTCAACACGATTATCTTTTCAATTCAAAAAAACTAAAGTAGGCCTACTAGATGCAACCATATCAATCTATGTATCCAACCATATCAAATCAAACAAAACTAATAAACTAGGGTTCCACAAGTAACTAGGCCTACTTCATACAAATAACTTTTCCATAAACTAGGCCTACTTCATACAAATAACTTTTCCATAAACTAAACTAGGGTTCCACAAATCAAACAAACAAGGGTTGTAATACATGCAAAGTTCTAATACATGCAAGATTCAAATCTAATCTAATCAAACAAGGATTCCCCAAATCTTCAAAATATCATATTTTCTATGGATAGAAAGAAGGGGATCGGAGGAGAGTACCTTCTACGATGGATTGGTGAAGAAATGCACGGACCAAATCGTCGGATCTGAAGGATTTGGGAGAGGGGATTGAGAGGGGGAGTGGAGAGGGCCGCCGCCCTGTTCTGTTCTGTAACTGGCAATGGGGTGGGTGGGGGAGGAGAGGGCTGGCGCGGCTGGATCTAAGTCACAGTGCAGCGCCCGACGGCTAGGCGCTGCACTTTACATGTGTGGCGCCTAGCTCGGAGGCGTTGCACTGCTAGGTGCGGGCCCAGGGGCTGCCACGGTGGAAAGGAGTGCAACGCCGCCGCGCTAGGCGCTGCACAATAGGGTGTGGCGCCGGCGTGGCGGGCGCTATACAAAAGGGTCAAGGGAGTGAAATAGTTTCGCACCCAGTTCATTCTGCGAAATGATTTCGTCCCGAGGTCAAAATTGTCAAATTTGCCCTGTATAATTCTATATCGAAGGTTCAGTATTGAAGCTGCTTGCATTGAGCCGCAATAGATCTTGACTTCGGCGAAAAATGAAGTATATTGAGCTTAATGATGCATGGTTATATACAGATAGAAGAACCGGTTTTAATATATATATATATATATATATATATTTTTTGTCCTGTAGTAGCGCTTCTACTTCTGATTCATGTAATGACTACTCAGTGTATATAGTTCATTCTTTACACCTTTTCTTTAAGAGAACGCCTATTTATTCGTGTTTTTTATTTAAAACCTATGTTTTCATTTTAAATAACACATGTGAATTTTAAATCTCAGCAGCCGCAACGCCCGGGAAATCGTGTCCACATACTCGGCGCTGATGTACCGTACATGGGCTCCGAGCTGGCCATCGTCATCGGCACGTCACCATACCTGAGGCATGAGGGCATTGCCGCCGGTTTGTCATCGTCGTCGCTGGGATCGCCGCAAGGTGTGTCGAATCAATGTCGTATGTCATAGCCGATGCCCCAACATTTTTTATATCCATTGACAATGATTCCTCACATATAAACCACACAACAACTGTTGTTTGCTCTGGTGGATTTGATCTTTACTCCTCCCTTTCTGTTCTATGATTATGAGCAATCAAATCCAATTTGCAGCTCCCTGCACTATCAAGGCTACGGTGTGAATTATGATTGTGTGTCGGATGAGGACACGATTGTGGCAGGGATGTTGGTGGCACGAAGTTGTTTAGTAACAGGATGGTCTAAACTCAGCTAGAGATTTGAGCTGAAGCACAAGAGGAGTTCCTATCATCGGTGCTAGCCGGAAAGTTGAATGCATATATGTTGGTGAGGTCTGTAATCAAAACACCTAGAGGATAGTAGATGCCGTTTTGTACTCTTAGCAGGTAAGTTGTTTTTAAATTTTTATAAAGCAGCTTGTGACATTACTAAAAAGTAAGATCACGTAGGCACATGGAGCACTCCTTTTTGGTCATTTTCTACTCAATTGTAAAGTTTTATTGCAGTATCATAATTTTTCATATCTCAGTAAAGTGCATGTTTTTCTTTCTTGATTAATAGTAAAGTGCATGTCAGTAGCTCCAGAAGAAAAAATTTCAAGAAAATTGTTCTTTCCTGATGGTGATCATTTTCATACTAACTACTATGGTTTGCTTGTCCTTTTGGTTTTGCATCGTGTCCATTCCAGAACCTCTATGGAATAATGAACGTTGTTGAATTCTTACTATTGTGTTATGATTTTTAAGCTTTAATTTTGAATTCCCTTAGGTTAATAGTAAGCTCGAGATAGAACTTTGGCGAAGATACAGTTTTGATATACAACTTTACTTGATTTTTAATCCATGTGGTAATTTCTTTAGTATATATGATATTGTACGCATACCATACACTGTTCTCTCACAACAATTGATTAGTTTATAAATTCTAATCTTCTTTTGGTTCAAGTTACAAAATTACATGACGATGAAGGATGGAGCTGTCCTTTGTAGAATTGTGTAAACTAAAAAGTAGTAACAGCATGTCTTGTTCAAGTGCCAAATCAGCATTGCAACGCGATGACTCATGTATGACATCCGCCCGTCTTGATTATTGGAACCTTTGATAATTATGAGATGCATGCATCAACCTATGATAATAAGTATATGTTTGGTACAATATTTGTCCATGTGTTGTAGGTAATTTGTACAACGCAAGTCACCATAAGTCAATATGTGTAGCACAATAAAACAGAAAAAGTTTAACTAAAGGGTTGACATTCAACAGGAATCCATCAACAATGGTCTCAAGACGATGTCGCTGAAAGGGCACACAATTCTTCAAGTTTTAAGTATATATGTGCAGTCAGAAAAAAAATTGAAAGCGCCGTGGCAACGCACGGGCATTCAACTAGTATAGTTAGTTTCCCACGTGTCCATTCTTTTTTCTTTTCTTTTTTGCAAACTCCCAATTAGTCCACTTGGACGCTGGCCGTTACACATTGGAGAACGAGCACGCTACGAGACGCATGCATGAGCTGTGGTCAAGCGCTAATTGGCTCGCACGCGTTAGTTTTTCATTGAGTGCATGCTTTGTGTAGCTTTCTATCTATTTTTCTTTCGCATCTTCAAAGATATTGCCTGTTTCGAAGACTTATAAAAATCTCTGATTCCTCCCCCCTCCCCCGTCTGGTCGATAACTACCACTTCCACAGACATTTCAGCACATAACTCATACAATAATCTTAGGCTGGAATCTCAGAAAAGAACTGGACGTTTGATTCTATGTGCAGTTTCTCATAATCAGATTCTGGAGAATCCTGAAGCGTAAAGAATTGGGCCCAAGCTAGCTAGCACCCCAGCTTGTCCGTTCCTCTGCGATTTGCAGTTCAGACATGAGAACATGGCAGCGCAGGAGTACGTTGGTATGAGGAACCAACAAGCCCCCCCACCCCACCCCCACCCCCGGCACCCACCCTCTCCCTCCCGTGTAGCCCTCGCGCAACGGCAGGGAGGGAATACATTGAAATACATATACATATTTGGGATAATTTAAAATACAAAAAAAGAAAAAAATCAGACCAAACAAGAAAGGAAAAAACATGGTACATAGATGTGAGGCGTTGATGCATGCCCAGGTATGTTGGGCCAACCCATACATCCTTCAGCATAGGAGAGCATGAAGTGCAACTCGCACTAAGCGATACATATCCCCTCCCAGCAGAGACAGAAGCTCTTATTGGACGCTCTATTCGTCACAATGTTGCGCAGATGCACACATGTCTATACCTCGGGCAACCCAATTTCAGTTGCTGATGTATGTTTTTTCCTTTGATGAGCATCGCAGTGCCCCGACTGCAGCAACCGGGTTTTTTTAACAGTTTTTAGTTGGTTTTCAAAATGTTGAACATATTTCAATGGAAAGGAAAACACTTATGAATGTTTTGAACGTTTTTAAAAACATTTCTGAAAATATAAAAAAAATCGAAAACACAAAAAAATACAAATTGATTTTTTAAAATCATGAAAAAATAATAAAAATTGACAACGTGAAAAATAAAATAAAATGAAAAGGCCTGTCAAGAACCTTCTAAAAAAGAAAAAAAAAGGCCTGTCAAGAACCACTTGGCATGAGTGGTAAGCTAAATCAAAAACAATAAAAAAATAGCTATCTAAAAACATTCCAAAACCGGTACTAGCATCCAGTGTTCCTGTGGTAAAATGCGTCGGCCCAATTTGGTCTGCTAGCTCGCCCCTATGCAAATAGGCAACTATTTTACGTGGTACGCCTCAAATAGGAATTGCCAGCAGAGACGCCTCAGTTTTTTGAAGAAAAAAGAAGACGCCTCCTGGTTTAGTACAGTCATCAAGAGGTATGTAAAGACAAGTAGGAGTATAATAAAGCGATGATCATATGTTTTTTTCCTGTTTAGAGGATTTCTAACTGATCCCTTAAAAAGTGTTAAGTTTGAGGAGTTTACCGCCGGACCATAACTTGTTACCTAGATGTGCGGCATTGACGCATTAATGGGCCGGGCCATATATCCCTCGCTTTAGGTGGGCGCGAAGTGCATCTCACATTAAACGAGACACATCCCCTCCCAGCTGAGACAACGCCCTCTATTGGACACCTTGTTCGTCAAAATATCGACCAGACACACAGAGCATCGCTGCCTGAGCCGTTGCACTAGAGTGGATGTTATTTTCCTGCGACAAGCACTGAGCCATTGCAGCAACCAATTTGTTGTAGGCTTTCAAAACTTTTGAACATTTTTAATAAAAGGAAAATATTTTTCATATGAAGGCAAACATTTTTTAAAATGTGAACATTTTATGGAATTTATGATTTTGTTAACACATTATCATTTTTTAAAGCAAAAAAATTTAAGAATTTAAGAATTTTTTTGAAAAACACAAACAGATAAAAAGAAACCAAACTAGAAGAAGATTCACAAACTGGTAGGGGCATCCAGCTTTCCTGCTGTAAAATGGGCCGGACCAATTTGGTTTGCTCGTTCGCCCCTTGATAAAGAGAAAAAGGAAAAAAAATGGTCAAGAACCTTCTAAAAAAGTTCTCAAAACTAATAAGAAAACCAAACTCTAAGATTCCTAAAACCAGTGCCATGCAAAAACTTGTGGTTGCCTGCCTTGCACTAGTGCATGGCACTGTGTTTTTAGTTTGGCATCGCCACCAACGGATTACTCTTTCTTGCCGGATCACTCTATTATGTGGCTTGTGGTGAGCGATGTAGCGATCCCGCTCGCAATGAGTGATACACAACAGCGCCCACAAAATATGCATCCAAATCATCGTCCTAGGATTCAATGTCTCGTGGGCCTTCTATCGTCGCTCATTTACGAGGAACTCTGTGCGTCAAAATGAGACCAAGACGCATAGAGTCACTGCCTGGGTCGGCATAATTACAGTTGTGCGGAGTGATGTCTTTTATTTGCGATGAACACTGTAGGGACCTGACCGATGTAGCGAGTAGCGACACGATCACTATATCAACCGGTTCTTTGAACATCTCATTTTTTCAATGAAATGTTCTAATAATAATTTTTTAAATTTTCTGAAGTTTTTTTTGACTATGCGAATACTTTTTGAAAATGAGAACATTTCTTTGGAACTTTTAAAGTTTTCTGAAAAACACGAATATTTATTAAAAATGAATAATTTCCAAGTTTCTAAAGTAAAAAATTTAAGATTTTTTAAAAAGTTATGAAGAAATAGAGAACTCATATAAAGATAAAAAATATCCAGAATCTTCTAGAAGATTCCCAACTGGTAAAAAAGGACCACGAATGATATATCTCGCTTATAGCAAGGATAGCATTCGTCTCACCTGAACGGTTCACACATATGGGCCGACTAGTTAACGTGGCTGCTCGCTCGCTCGTTCTATATAATGGTTTCATCTGGTTTATTTCTCTCTTTTTTGTGTTTTCTGTTATTTTTTCTTTCGCTTTTCTTGTTTTTCTACTTCAGTTTTCTTTTTTTCATTATTTTTTCTTTGTTTCTATCTTAGTTTTCTATGGTTTTTTCTTTATTTCTTTTTGGGGTTATACTGTTTTTTTCCTTTGTGTTTCTTTTTCGGTTGTATTTCTTTGTTTTCTTTGTACATTTTTCATATACACTAGAAAACATATTTTATATACACGTTTAACATTTTTCAAATACATGAATAACCTTTTTGACAACTAGTATTTTTGATGTCTACTTTTTCTATGCACATTGTACAATTTTGGTATACACCAGGAATATTTTTATATACACGTTCAACATTCTGGAAACACATGAATATCATTTTCTAGGATGTATATTTTTTATGTCTACTTTTTCCTTAAACATTGTAATGTTTCTGTACACATCAGGAACCTTTTATATATACACATTTAAAAATTTATAAATACATGATTAACATTTTGTAAAACATATTTTTTTACATCTACTTTTTCCATGTACATGTTTTATATACGTCAAGAACATTTTTTATATACATGTCCAAAGTGTCTCAAAAAAGGAAAAGGAAAGATGGAAAGAAAAGGAAAAATCAACAGTAGAGACGCCAAAGTTTCTCAAATGTTCTTGTTCACGGATGTTGGCTGGCTCACTGCTAGCTGTGGTTGCCTCTGTTTCTAGTTTGGCATCGCCAGCAAATGAATCACTCTTTCTTGCTGGAGCAGAATATATTCTGACTGATGCCATGAATGCGATCCACTGGAAACAAACATGATGGAGATGCGATGCCGGACGCCGCGACCGGCGTGCGGATGACATCCGGACTCAGATGCAAGCATTGCGATAGAGACCAGCCCAAACTTGTCCGCTGTTGCCTGACGAAAATGATAATGATGGGATACATAGACTGGAGCCAGAAAATAGAATGGCACGTAAAGCTTGTTGATCGCCTTGATCGATGCAGTGCATGCCCATGCCAGCCTTTTTTAAGATTGATGCGCGAAACTGTAAAGTCCCAAAGAAAGAATAGGAGTCGATCAAGTGTAGTGGTAGGGATGTAGGATAAGGAAAACAATCAAAACCAAGACCAAGATGCCCTCCTTTACAGAAAGCCGCAGCTCGTTCGTTGCTCTGCGATTGGAAGTTCATGGGAGCTCGGGTGTACGTTGGTCCGGGACTGAAACATTAACTTTGACCGGACCATGACTAAATGCCTCTGTCAGTCGGTAACATCATGCGTCCACGCCTGCCTCCAGCTCAGAAACTCGATCTTACTCGACAAGTCGGTTGTATTTTATAACATCTTACAGTTAATCCCGCCCATCAAACGTCCGCGCGCATCCGTTGACAGTGACCGTGATATCTCAAATTTTCTCTTCCACACCTCAATTACTAATCCTCAAATCCATAAAATTCCATACAACGTAGAACCTAATCTAAATTGTCTCCTGCGCTTGTTCGGCTCCACGGCCATGTCCATGTCCCGCAGCCGTCTGAACTCCTCGGAATGAAGGTGTGGTCCCCGGCGAGATAGAGCAGAACATGGGAAACGGACCGGCCCACGGGACTTGAGGCGCCGTTGTCTCCCAGGGCCTACTCTTCCTCGTCAGAGTCTATGGGTTGCACGTCGCCGGTCGATGTGACGTCCACGATATTACTCTTGTGGTCGGAGCCCAACACGTCAACCACGAGGCGGTTGCAGCGCCAGGGGTCGCCGGCCACCTGTACCAGCTCCGGAGCGGCGTGTGACTCGGCCTCCGCATCCTAATCTGCTAGGGCCTGTCGTGGCCTCTTGCGCCCTCTGCCTCGCATGGCGGGAACGGCGCTCCATGGCAGCGAACGCGCCATGAGTCATGTCGGCATTTAAGCCCCGGTTGGAGCTCGTGGGGTTGACGCGCCGCCGCCATGGCTTTGCGGCGCCAGATGGATCGCACAGGCGCCGGCGAGGCAGTGGGCAAGCGCCTCCCGCCACCACTGTACGAGGGTTGAGGAGCCCGGCCGTAGATGCTCGTACCTACTTTGTCGAAATGGTTTCACCCGTCACTGCATATGAATGCAGCGCGCTTGTTTTAGACACGTAGAAAGATGAAAGAAAAAACAGAAAGACATGAATCATGGATCACACGTGATCCACGTATAATTGGCTCATGGGTGTTTCATGGACACATGATGCAGCACATGAATCCCCCTCCTCTTCCCACGCTCGCGCACAGGATTCAGGACACAGAATTCAAATCCTGAAGAGAAACCGTTCCCGCCAGAGCCATACAGAGCTCTACAAGGAATCAACAGGGCTAATCCGATCCGTCAATAGGATCGATGATCCTCTGCCTCTGCAATTGCAGCTCAGACATGGGGCTATGGGAGTACCCGTACGTACCTTTGTTTGAAACTGGAACAATAACTTTGACCGGCCCATGACTGAGTTTCTTTCTTTCAGTCAGTAAGAGCGCTAGCTTTGACCGGTCCATGACTGAATTTCTTGGTACTCACTTGTCTCAGATTAACAGTGTATAGACGCCGTTCTTCACAGAAAGAAAAGAGAAGATGGATCTACTACTCGACTAGTCTCTGAAATTTACTTCCTCAAATGGTTTTTCCCGTCGTCGCTGTAATCTAGTAGTCTAGAGTACAAAGGTAGTAAAAATGCATGAAAAATAGTAGTAGTGTAGTAGAAATCAAGTACCGAAAGAAATTAAAAGGCAGGAACATTTATACATAGCCTTGCTCAGTCTGATCCGACCGATGTGATGATGCATGATTCACACATACTACATAAATGTGATCATGGATACAGAGCATGCAGTTACATATAAGTATTAGGTTGCATGCAGCAGATGCACCCGCAAAGTCTGAAACCATTAATAGGACGACGACGACTAATAAAGTGGGCGGGAGAGCCAGCGTGCTTGAACACGCACGCTTGGGTGCCTCCTCTATTTCCCACGATACAACTTGAGAATATTAATTAATTAATTAATTAAAACTCCCGCCAAAACAGCATGCATCAACTCCCGCCAAAACAGAGCTCTGCAACGGACTCGTTCCTCCGTCAATGGTGGTCTAGCTGTACTGGACGATGGAGCGGTAGAAGGTGTTGGGCCTCCAGTTCTTGGGGATGACGTTGCGGGCGACGAGCGTCTTGCCGGACTCGTTGCGGATGCGGAGGGAGAAGGGCGCCTGGAGGCGGTGGTTGGAGTCGAGGCGCCAGATGGAGCCCCACGACTCGCGCATCCGCGTCCACCGCCCGCCGCCGCCTCCCCGCCGGCCGCGGCCGGACTCCATGAGGTCCACCTGCACCACGTCGCCGTCGCCGTTCTCGTACTCCACCAGGATGGCCATGTACACGGCGTTGGACCCCTCCTCCACGTGGAAGCCCACCTTGAGCCCCGGGAACTCGCAAGGCACCCTGCAAATTTCATCTCATCAGCCATTGTTGTTGTTATTAGAGGTCACCGTCGGCTAGATCTAGATGCATATGTGCTTGGAGGGGAATCTTTTCATGTTGGTGCCACTGTTCGCTGATCAAAGTTCCAGAGAAAAAGGCGGGCACAAGATTATAGTATTCGATGTGGTGATGGCGACGCATGTCTGGGCTGTTTACAGTGCACGGCGACAAGAGGTGCGCAGCGAGGCATGTGCCGCAGTCAAGCGTGTGTCCACCTCGCCTGTGTCTGTGTGTGTGTGAACAAGGGAGGATGCCGGTGCAGTGCTAGCAGTTAATGTGGACGGTTGATGCTACAGAGAGGTTGCAGAGGAGCTCACGCGCGCAGTGTCGGTGGCACACTGAGACTACTAGTAGTACTCCTAGTAGTCTGGGTGAAGAAGTGGAGTGGAGTGAGGTAAAATGAAGAAGAAAAAGAAGCAAAGAAAGTACCTGGTGAACTGGATGTCGATGATGCCGGCGTGGCGGAGCTCGTCGTTGCGGCCGGGCTTGGCGAGCTTGCCGAAGGCGGTGCCGCTGAGGTCGAAGTGGTAGGGCGCCACGGGGTAGTAGTTCATGTCCGTGATCACCACCGTCTCCTGCCGCCCGGAGCACGCCTTGTGCTTCGTGCACTTGATCTGCGTCGGTGTCACGCACATATACCCATTAGCATAGCACACATCAGAAAACCAACACTAGTACGTACTAGTAGGACGGGAAAATATCTCTGACATTTTACTAGAAAAATAAATGAATAAAACCCATTTTGCTGGACAGACAAGAGGACACGGAACACTGGTGCGTTGCGCTGCATGGGGAGCCGTGCCACGCGAACGGTGCAGGCGCACGCGCAGTGGCACGGCCTCGGTCGAACAAAGTAAAGTGGGGATGGGCCAGCCGGCCAACCACTCTACTAGTGGCTTTGACTCGAGTACGGTCGATGGCGGAGAGCATCCAAGGACGATTAAGAAGACGACTAATCACTCCAGCCAGTGACACTAGTGGAGTGGAGTGAAGCAAGTAGAGGAGTAGTACCTTGTAGCACGCGCCGCAGCCCTTGCCGTCCTTGAACAGCGGCTGGTTGCCGCAGGAGGTCATGGCCATGAACGGGTAGCGGTTCACGTTCTTGAACCCGCAAGCGCCGCCTGCATCCACATCCACATCCACATCCACCCGTCCGCCATTGTTGTAAGCAACGGGGCAAAGCAAAAGCAAAGCTCCAGATCTGAGAATGCGAGAAGAAATACCGTTGTCGTAGGGGCCGGCGCCGTTGGGCGCGCCGTACCAGGTGGCCCGGGCGACGCCGGACTGCCCGATGGACACGGCGCTGGAGTTGAGCAGGCCGGCCTCGCCGCCGACCACGCCCGTGTCCAGGCTGGCACTGGCCTCCTCCACCTCCTCAGCGGCGGAGCAGCGGCCGTGGAGGGAGGAGAGCAGCAGCACTGCCAGCACCAGCGGCGGCGCCGCCGCAGGGAGTGCGAGCTTCTTCCCCTTCCCCATTCTTCTCACTCACCACTCCGTACTCACACTCCGGGCTCACGCTCACTGTTTGTAGCGTAGCGTGCCGTCAGTTGGCTGCGTTTGGCTGGGCGTGGGTAGGAGGAGGGGGATGAGGTCTCTCCGTGGTGGGCGCCCCCATTTATAACCGGACGGAGGCTCGGCAGGCAGCGGCGGTACACTTGGAGGAGGAGCCCTGGCCACGGCCACCACGTAGAATGTGCATTAAACTACTCGCCGGGGGTGGGTTTGGCGCAGAGGCGAACGTGCCATGTTGCTGGGGTGCACATGGCTTGGCTGCCCTAGATGCACGCAGCGCAGAGAGGAGACCCCCCCAGTGCATCTGCATGGCCTTGACCAGCTACGAGCGAGCTAGCTAGGCGCGCGAATCACAGCCGTCTGCATCATCATGCCACTCGCAAGCATCCAAAGACTTTCTCCGTTTTCCAGCACCACAA
Organism: Triticum aestivum; assembly: GCF_018294505.1. Taxonomy (NCBI): domain Eukaryota; kingdom Viridiplantae; phylum Streptophyta; class Magnoliopsida; order Poales; family Poaceae; genus Triticum; species Triticum aestivum. The sequence goes on along the minus strand of NC_057805.1, from coordinate 508,600,481 downwards.
AGCCCGATCGAAAATCAATACGTTCACATCCATTTTCCTACTGCTATTACGGGTTAGCTAATGAAGCTCGATAATGGCTACTAGTACTACTACTCGGAGTGGTAAACTAATCGGGCATGGGTGCTTAATTAGGAGTATAGTATAGTATACTGGCAATGGACTGACAGGGCTTCTGCCTGCCTGCCAGTGAGACGCACCTGCATCGATGTAACCATCCTTGTCCTTGTACGACTGATAATATCTATATCGACTCTACTCAACAACCTGTGTTATCCTACTTGATCGCGGATCGATGCGCGGGGGGGGGGGGGGGGGGGGGGGGGGGGCAGGTGTCCATCCATCCGTACGTACGTACTTTGTGTTGGACGCACACACGGGCCCCCAACTGGCCGGTGTATGTACGTACAACCAAATTTGTGGTACGGTACTGTATACTGTACCTCTACACTAGTGTACGTACGGGCGGCACATTCTTGATCTGGCAGTATACGTGCATAAACCATGATGGATGCGTTGTATAAATGCTGTTCGTATACCAAGCATCGCATCGACCTCACCTCATACAGTGCACCTAATTAATTGATTTCTTGTGTAGTAGTATGAATCAAGTTATGTGCTGGAACTAGAAATATTCCCTTGATTTGATGTGCATTGGTATGACTTGTAGACACATGCGTGCATGCATTTTAATTTTAGAAAAGGGCGAGACGAAACGGTGGAAAAGAAAGGCGGGAAACAAAAGCGGCGCACATGCATGCATGCATGGCATGGCATGGGTGTGGAAGGAAAAATATGAGATGAGATGAGAACAAGTAAAGACGTGTGTATGCGTATCAACGTATGTACGTACGTAGTACGTGGTAGCTGGCGGGTGTAACATGGGGCATGTGCTACGTCGACGGGCGATTACCCAACCACATGCACCGCCGGCCGTACGCGCCGCCGGATTAAACTAGTACTAGTACTGGTAGCATAATGTATAGCAGCTTGCTTAATTAACCAGTTAGCAGGTGGATGGATCTGTGTGGAAGAAACGATTGATGCCGTTACCACGCGCCATGGATCGACCGGGGTCACACACTCGCATACGGACGGTGGTCGGAGAACGTTGCCGGTCGGTCCGTCGGTCAGATTAGCCGGCCTGCATGCAGCTGCAAAGTCAAGCTAGGGTGCCAGGCAACAGCTTCGTTAATTAACGTGGCTGCATGGCCATTATCAGGACAAGAGAAAGGTGCCTTGATTATCGTTGTTAGCCCACGACACGTTACTCACTTTTGGGCTGGTTAGCTAGCTTTACCCTAAGATTCCCACTGGTCTACGCGTCTAATCATACGTCTCCGCATAAAGGTGACGGTGGCAGCCTTTCATTTCACTCGGTGGAAGGCATGGACTCATCTGCTAATCACAAATAAGATTTTCTTCCTCTTCTTCCTCTTCTTCTTTGGGTAGGAGTATTGGTACGCCCTCTGTCCAAGTGAATAAATCATCTTGGGTCGTGCACCGCAATCAAGAAGAAAGGAAAAACGAGAGAACTTAACGTTTATTTGCTAATTAATAGCATTGCATGCAATGAACTAACCACCGCATGTCGTGTTTGATAATCTCAAGTCATTAAAAACATGCACATCCCACATCTTTTATTGGTTGATATGTCAAGAAATAAAATACAAGGTGGAGGTTAATGTACTGTGCCTAAGTGTTTTGTGATTATTTGGTTTTCGTAAGGTGACTTATACACCTAAACGGAAGAAATACGTAAAATGTGTTGGTCAGTTGGTCGTTGTTGTATTAACGGAGACATGCTATCGTTTCGGCGAAAGGAATTGGTTGCGGTCAGGTTGATTTTTTGATGCAGTATTATTCACCCTGTGCGTTCGGTTTATTCGGTTTACATGGTTCGGTTTATACGTTTTTCGGTTTATACGGTATTAATATTTCGGTAAATACGGTATGAAATTAAAATACGGTTCGGTTTCGGTATATACCAAATTATTTCGGTATGGTTTCGGTATATACCATAAAAACCAAAGTTGACGCGAATTTGAAAATGACGTAATAATAATTTGCAAATTTATGACTCAAAACACATACTATTTTACACAAATAGAATATGACTATATATATAAGTATATATGCATGCATTAATTCATCTATTGATGGTTATGGACGTGCTTAGCATTTTAAAAAGAGAAAAATGACTATGTTACAAGAAAATTTTACATGCTTATTAGTGAATTTGACTCATGTACAAGAAAAAAATGGTTGTTCATCTCAAGAAATATAATTTTTTTTACTTTGGTTTATTCGGTTAACCGTTCGGTTTTTCGGTATATACCATTAAAACCAAAGTTCAAATCGGTATGAAAAGTTCATACCATACCGAAACCAGAAACCATAAAACCCATAAAATCGATTCGGTTCGGTTTATTTTCGGTATGGTTTTTCGGTTCGGTTTTGAAATGCACAGAGTGAAGTATTATGTGCTGGGGATGGAGCACGTATATATTCAGATTCGGGTGAGTGCCATATCTCTCCATGATCGTAGATTGATATGTGCACGTTACGGCACGATGCGACGGTCAGGTTCTGATTTGATCTTATTCGACTGGACGCTAGAATAAATGCGTGGGTCGTTCTGTTCTGTTTTGTGGACTTTCAGAAATTTTAGGATTCAGAAACAGAGGTGTCAGCACGCATGTGAGTGTGGGCCCGTTTCCAAAGACTAAAGGTTGCCAGAGTGTTGACCTCTTCCCGCCACGCCCCTCCTTCAATCCATCCCTCCCGCCAAATCTCTCTATTTTTTCACTCATTTGGACTCCCTCTCCAGGCCCATGTGACCGAGCTTGCAGCCGATGCCCAAATCAGATCTTCTCAGAAAGTAGTAGGCAGCCCAACGACGCCGGCCTTCTTCTCCTAATCTCCTCATTGTCATGGACATACCAGAGGACATGCTCGTCTCGTGGAGGTCCTCTGCCACCTCCCCCCCAGCGCAGCCCCGCTGCATGCCGTGCGCCGTTAACGGCCACAACATGCTCCGAACCGACCTCCTACCACTCTCCCTCGCCGGCATCTTCCTCGGGCTGTCCCAGCGTGAACACAACCCGCGGCTACAGCAGGCGTAGGCGGACCACCGTTACGCCCCCGTGCTCCTCTCCGCCGCTCCACGCGGAGGAGGGGGCGCTGGTGGCCTCGGCTAGGCATGGCCCCGCGACCGCAACTACGACTGTGCATGCACGACTGCTACAACGGCCCCCTCTTGCTCACGTGCCACGTGGTTAACCCGACGATCATGCCCTGGGCGAGGCTGCCGTCGAGGCCAAAGCCGCACAGATCCTGTCGCTATCTCGTGTTCAATCCCACCGTGTAGCCGCACCACGAGGTGGTCTTGGTCCCTAGAATCCCTAGCTGTCACATGGCAAGCATGGTCAAGCAGGTCGCTAGCCATTGTAGTTCCTAAGATTCGGTGTCTAAATAGGTAGCGCGGGATATAACAACTATAAATTGCGATAGATTTAAACAATTTTTGAAATTTAGAACATGTTTTTTTAATAAAATATTTGGAAAATAGAACATTTCTCAACTTTGTGATCAAGTTTTTAAAAATTCAAACAACTTTTTCCAAATTATATTTTTTAATGCAAACATTTTTTGAATTTCTGATCAAATTTTGACATTGTGTTTTTTAAACCAAAACATTTTCCCAAAGTTTTTCTAATTTGTGAACAAAATTTTAAAATAAAGTTTTGTTTCAAAATTCTATATTTTTTTGCATTTACAATTTTTTCGAAATGAACAAATTCTAAGTTTTTTTGAATTTTTGTATATGTTTAGATTTTATAAACAAAGTCTTAAAACAGGAACATTTTTAAACTTTTGAACTTTTTTAAAATATAAACATTTTTTATATTTCTGAACATTGTATCGAAAAATACTTGAACATTAAGAAATAAACAGGAAAGAAAAAGAAAAATATAAACAAAAAAAAACGAAACAGGCCGGCTCAGTCGTGGGCTCCGCTGTGCGATGCTCCGACTACTTGACATAACGCGTGTCAAATATGGTTTCCCCGGTAATACCCAATCGTTCGTTAGACAATGCAGCCAGAATGTAACAGAACAAACTTGTCCTATTGAAGCCACCTCACCGCTCATGACCAAACGTGCATTCTATGTGCTGCACAAATGATCCAAACATTGTATGTTTTGCTTAGATTTTGTGCATTTTGTTCGTTCATGGTCTCGTATAATGGAACACGGGATCTTTCCCGTGGCTCATCTGTAGCTTCTTCGTGTCCATTAAAGCGGATGTGACATTGACTTCAAGCAAACTTGGTCTCAAACTCCGAGTAACAATGATCGACAAAGAATGGTGGCACCATAAGGCGTTGCCAGAAACGTTTTCATCAAACACTATGGGAGTTCCAATGAGAAATTGCACGTCCACATATTTCAGCGCTGGATGAAGTCGTGGTTCCGGCTTTGTTGGAGCTATTTCATCCACGTACGGAGGATTTATCGATCCTTGTCACAGGTGCGCGATGCACCAAGATATGATAAATGAATATGTAACAATTTTTATTTTCCAAGCTTATATTTGAATGGAGCTTTGATTCCTTGTCAGGTGAGCCTTGCGCACTTTTTGTTAGAAAACACCGAAGAATATGAATGGGAAAAACATCGCAAATGCTTGGCCTTAAGAGCAACTCCAACGGGCCGACCCAAACGGACGGCGATTTTGTCCGCTTTTTGTCCGTTTGGGTCGGCCGCCCGCCCGGCGTCCGCCCTGTTTTTCATATGGGTCGGCAGCGCGCCCAACTATATGTGCAGGCGTGGCCGGCTGACCGGCCAATTTTACATTGATTTGCATTCAAACATATTGTGAAATGAAATAACAAGCAAAATAGTTTAGCCGCCCAAATAAATAGTATAGTTTTACAAGCCAAATACAAATAAAAATGTTTCACATAGTTTTGCAAACGAATAAAAGAAGATACATCTATTGGCTGCCAACATGAGTCCACATATGCTCAACCAAATCATTTTGCAGTTGCACGTGAGTTTCCCAATCACACATGTCTTCATGAAACTGAGTGAACTGCTCAAATGTTGACGCTACTCCATGCTCAGGCACAACATTCTCACCCTGAAACTGAAAGCCTTGATCGTACAGACTTGCAGAACTTATACAGGGACTCTAGGAATGTAGACTCGCTCATACGGACGTACTCGTCAATGAGATCACCGGGCACTCCGTATGCAAGCATTCGGATGGCGGCAGTGCATTTCTGATAAGAGGAGAAACCAATCTTGCCGACGGCATCCTCTTTGCACTCGAAGTAGTCATCATACCCGAACACTCTCTAATACGGTTGAAAACATGCCTACTCATACGGAACCGGCGGCGGAATTTATGATGTTTGAACAACGGGTTTGTTGTATCAAAGTAGTCCTTCCAGAGAAGGAAATGGCCGCTCTCTCGGTTACGATTCAACGCCGGAAGATGGCCCGGAATGGAGCCACGGAACAACGGCCGCTGGTTGGTGAGGTGGTGATGGACTAACACGGCAGCCAATATCTCCTCGTCGTCGTCGGACGACGAATCGTCGGAGTCGCAAAGGAAATTATGGAAAAAGAACTCGTCGGCGGAGTCTATTTTTGTACCTTGGCAAACTGTCGAACAGCTTGCGGGCGTCGAAGAAGGAGACGGCCGGCGAGGGGAGACGCGGCGCCCACAGACCAGCTAGCTGCCCTGCCGGCGTCCGATGAGTGTGACAGCGTCCGACGAGTGTGACAGCGTCCGACGAGCGTGCCGGTCGGATGTGATGGGGGCGGCGAGGCATCTTCTTGGTCGCGGGCGGCTGTGCGGTGGGGGAAGCGGCGGCGGGAACCAGTTTGCTCCCCGGCGGCAAAACGGCGGCGGCGGGCGACTGGGGGCAGGGGCGGCGTTGCTGGGCGGATGTGGAGGCGGCGACAGCTGGAAGAGTCGCCGGCAAAAATGGCCGGCGGCGTCGGTGACGGAGGAGGCGGGGCGAGGGTTGCTTGTTGGCCGAGGGGGGGGGATGGGGTGAGAGGGGAGGCCAATGTGCCACAGACCAGCGGGCCCGGGGACAGGAGTAGGTGAGCGCACGCGCGTCCGTCGCGTGTCCGCGCCGACGCAAATCAGGCTAAAAAATGGGCCGGGAATGGGTCGCCCGCGGACGAAAAACGGACGCGCGTCCGTTTGGGTCGGTGCGTTGGGCTGCCTTTTCTGTCCGCGCCGACCCAAACGGACGGCCGCGGACGAAATGGGTCGCCCCATTGGAGTTGCTCTAACGGCTGAAAACAACTCAGCGTCTGCCACCTCGGTTGTGCGCCGTATGCCCCCCTATGGACCCACCACACCATGTTCATTGCAACAACGATATCCATTGTTTCAGAAAAATCTCCACCACAACCGTCTCCCCTACCTTATGCTCTCTTAGTCCCCACTCTCTTTGTTCCTCATCTCTCTCCCTCACACCTTGCCGCCGACGCATTACATGGTAGTTGTTGCTGCCGCCGCCGCAACAAAGGAACTCCACACCGACGCAACCCGTCGACACTCTGATACAGCAAGCTCGCCACTGCCCGCTGTGCTGTGGCCCGTCCCATCGCCGCAGTCGCCACACTACGACCTAGGAGAGAGCCGGCAAGCCACCACCCCGTGCAAGGCTGGAGTCACTGTCGCTTCAGGTGGAACCCAATGTTGCAAGTTGGGCTCATGGTATTGTTTCACGGACATCAACATGAATTGAGAGCTCGACCTGGCGCGGAGACGCTGACGATGCGAAGCTTAGCCACGGATTGCTACATGGTCACTGTTGCAGTCACAACATGGGTGATGTTGCAAAGGAGTCGGTTTGCGGTGCCCAGTCCGGGATTACAACATGGCCATTGTTGTCGTCGCAACATGGGTCTTGTTTTAGAGGGATAAAACGATTCTGGGAAGATTGCAACAAGGCTCCTGTTGTAGAGGGCCGAGCACAACAAGGCTCTGGTTGTACATATCAAACAACTTTTTGAGGCTCCATCCAACGTTGCGGAGGCGATGGATCTTTTCAGGTATCACCTGGACCACACCACTACTAGGAAAAGGCCTACTAGTGGCGCACCAGTTTTGCCTACTAATGGCGCACTACTGGTGCGCCACTAGTACCACGCCACTAGTATTTTTTACTAATGGCGCACCAGTGGTGCGCCATTAGTATAGGCCACTGGTGCGCCATTAGTATAGGCCACGGTGCGCCATTAGTATTTTTGAATTTTGAAGGCGGGAAAATAGTAGTGGCGCACCGTCTAACCCCCACCGTGCGCCATTGCTATTTTTGAATTTTGAATTGGATCTGGATCGCGATTTTTTTGCCCATTTTTTGCTCTTTTTTTTGCTCGTTTTTTTGCACGATAATTTTGTTCCTGTTTTTGGATCTTGTACGTTCTTTTGCCATGTTCTTTTGCCGGAGAGGAGTTCGCCGGAGAGGAGGAGGAGCAGATCACCGGAGAGGCGCTCGCCTACATCGCCGGAGAGGAGGAGGAGGTCGCCGGAGAGGAGTTCACCGGAGCATCGGAGAGGAGGAAGGAGAAACCATGAGGGGATGGGAGGAGAGGAGGGAGGAGGAGCTCACCGGAGAGGAGGGAGGAGGAGCTCACCGAAGAGGAGGGAGGAGAAACCGTGAGGGGAGGGGAGGGGAGGAGAGGAGGGAGGAGGAGGTCGCCGGAGAGGAGGAGGAGGTCGCCGGAGAGGAGGAGGAGGAGGTCGCCGGAGAGGAGGAGGGTAGTATGGTGGAGGAGAGAAGGGAAGATGGAGTGGAGGAGAGGAGGAGATGGAGGAGATGGAGTGGAGGAGAGGTGGAGTGGAGGAGAAGAATGAAGAGGTAAGGAGGAGAGGACCACGCCTAGCCATATATACGGCATAGTAATGGCGCACCGTGGGCAGGTGCGCCATTACTAACTTTTTTTTTTGATTTATTTTGAATTTTGAAGGCGGGAAGATACTCATGGCGGTGCGCCATTAGTAACTTTTTTATTTTTATTTTTTTGACTTATTTTGAATTTTGAAGGCGGGAAGATAGTAATGGCGCACCATGGGCAGGTGCGCCATTAGTAACTTTTTTATTTTTATTTTTTTGACTTATTTTGAATTTTGAAGGCGGGAAGATAGTAATGGCGCACCATGGGCAGGTGCGCCATGAGTAAGTTTGAATTTTTTTGCCTCTCCAGATCTTAAAAGCCCTGTATCTTTTTTTCTGTTAGGTTTTTTGAGGATTTTGAAAATGTTTAATGGTTTTTAAGAACCTCCTCGTCCTTGTAGTGTCATGAGATAGTTGGTGCAGATAAGATCATTTCTGTAGTTTGTCTATCGCGGATTTGATCACTTAGTTTTTTCCCCTTTTCCTAGCTTATGAATGGCTTTCTTCATATATGACTTTGCTATTTGCCGATGTGTTTTTTTTTGCGTGTGTTTGTGTTTGTGTTGGTTGTGTGCATCCTAACTATCTAGAGGCCGGGTGTGTATGTTAGTGTTGACTGTGTGCATCCTAACTATGCAGAGGCCAGATGTGTTCTCATTGTGTTTGTATCTTCTGAATGCTTCATAGTGAGTAATAAAATGCACCCTTTGTAAGGAAAAAAGTAATACCACTATAATATGCTACATGCGAATGGAAGTACTAAAATGCAAGCAAATAAAGACCATATCTACTTTTACAGAACTCGTGAAAATATAAATAAATTATGAGAATGCACTATTCATGCGGCTCCGGCCCCAGACTCAACTTATGTTCATCAACATGTGTTCATGACTTCATGCATAAGTTGTTTGTTTCCCTTAAGAAAGGGATAACAAAGATTGTCATCACACTAGCTTTTGGAGCTAGCTAGCTAATTAACTAACTGTCCGGCATAGAAAAAGAAAGCTAGCTAACTAACCGCAGCTATTTGTAGTCCTTGGCGTGATTGGCACGGAGTTTGTTAGAACCATCCATGGAAACTAACTGCAGCTATTTGTAGTCCTTGGCGTGATTGGCACGGAGTTTGTTAGAACCATCCATGGAAAATATCCCAGTACAACAGGCTGGCATGTTGCCTGTGACCTAGTAATCCATGGCGTTGCATGGCCCAGCCGTGGAAGGAGAAGAAGAGAAGAGAGCGAAGAAGAGGACAAACATATCTATATTATTACAGTTACATCAGTATTACAAGCATAATTACAATCCTGAGTGTGACAGAGCTCACACAGTACTGTAGGAAAGAACTGAACAAGTGCGAGGACAAGCTACGTCGTGGCTCCTGAACTTTGTCGGCGCAGCGAGGCGGAGGCTGAGCTGTGGGAGCTCTCTGGAGCTAAAGGGTTGGCCGATATCTGGAGATAGTTCTCTTAGTAGGGCGTTGTCTTCTGTTTTGCTACTTTTTGGTTGCCCGCCGGTCATAGTAGTGTTATACTGTACCCTGTAACCATGGCTTGCGGTCGGATCCTCTGTACTCCTTTCTTCTAATAATCGGCACGCAAACCTCTTGCGTGTTCGCAAAAATATATATTTTTACAAGGAAATGACAAGAACCGAGAACTATGGATCTTGCAAGGAAATGACAAGAACAAATAGTAGTACAAGATAATTTCGAATGGGACCCAAGCAGCAAAGGCGTGATTAGCATTGAAGATTGGGTTGGAAAGTACAGTTCGGTTCTAACATAGCTATTGGTTTTCACGGATTTCATCCCGACAAGTAGATTGCACTATTCGGGTCGGACTGTAGCCTAATGGCCTACCATCTCAACAATTCGAAGCTTCAGATATTGGGTCACATTCCCATGGGGAACAGCAAGATTGAAGTTTCGTTTCTAGACATGCCATATCCGATGGGGCCGTTACCGGGAAGCAATTAGTTTAGAACCCCATTTCAGTCATAGTAGTTAAAGTTGCAACTAATGTATAGTTCGTTATGCGGTTTACTTTTTGTTGAAAAATAATCTTAACATGTTTCACACATTTTGTTTCTCATTTAGTTATTTTTTCTGTTCTAATTGTAAAGTTGTGCAAGAGTATTCATATTCATCAGGAAGACGTGTCCCTGAATTTGAGTTAATTATTCAGTCTTTTCATCTGGCGTGCAATAAAGATTTACATTTTTTCGAAACGCGGAGTTACTGGCCTCTGTATCACCAAAGGCACACAACAATTTTATTAAGCCTGAAAAACAAGTTGAAGACATCGAGTACCAGACAACAGTAAAAAGAAAAAGAAAACACGACCACATCCGGCAGGACATCAGATTACATAGCTCATCCACATAATTAATGATTGGCTCACCACCAAACTGGTTGAATAAACTCTGCTCAACCGTTTTTAGCCGGGTGCACCCAAAGGCCGTAAGCGCCTGCACATACGTCCACACACTGCAGTGATGACCACATACAGATTAAAGCGGTAGCCATGTAGATATCCTGCAAGAAATTAGAAGTAGACACTAGTGCAGAACCGGGCTTTAGCACCGGTTCGTAAGGCCCTTTAGTGCCGGTTCTGCAACCGGCACTAAAGTGCGGGGACTAAAGACCCCCCTCTTTAGTACCGGTTCAACGCGAACCGCCACTAAAGGGCCATCACGTGGCACGAGGCGCGCCGTGGTCTGGGGGACCTTTAGTCCCGGTTGGTAATTTATTTTTGATTTTTTTTGAAATAAAGCAAAAACAGCCCACCTACTGGGCCGGCACGGGCTACATATGACTAGAAACCCAACCTCTAGTTGGGCCAGGATGCAGGCCCGTACGGCCCAGTAGGCCCCATAGGGCAGAAGACTTGCAATAGGCCCACAAAGGCCTGCTTAGAGAGGAGATCGACACGGTAGCCGCGGCAGGGCTTATAAACCGGTGCGAGCTCCTCTCAACTAGCGAGGTGGGACTAAACATTGTGCACTGCGGGTGGCAGCGCACTCCTTTAGGACCGGTTGGTGGCACGAACCGGTACTAATGAGCGCCGGCCGCCTAGCCGTTGGAACCGGCACTAATGGTCACATTAGTGCCGGTTCAGTTACAAACCGGGACTAATGAGCTTCACATTAGGCCCTTTTTCTACTAGTGAGATGATCTATTAAAAACACATTCATTTCCGCAATTATATATTTCCCAGAGAATGCACAAACTCCAACACGGATTTGGCCCTGAGCTTATGATGAATACCACCTAACCAGTTTCCAAACAAATTTGGGATACTCGTTGGCGGTGCTAAATTGTATGTAACATGAATCGTGCCCCAAATCAAGGTACTAAACGGATATACAATAATAAATGATGACTTGTCTCCTTGTGATCACAAAAACAACATTTTTTTGCTACCATGCCAATTACGCTTCGCAAGGTTATCTTTGGTAAGAACTACCCCCCTCTACAAAAAGCACATGAAAACTTTGATCTTGGAAGGAACCCTAGTTCTCCGAATATGGTTTCTATGAAAAATAGGTCCAGAATTTATAAGAACCGCATGCATAGACTTCATGGTAAAGACACCGTTAGAGGTTAACATCCTTTGAAACGTGTCTGGCATCTGAGTTAGATTGATCGATATCAACTTAGAAACCAAATGGATCCACTTAGTCCATTTTTCACGGAGTAAAGTCCTATGAAACTGGATGTTCAAAGCGCTAGTCCTAAGAACAGAAGCCACTACATCCTCTTTTCTGACTACAATGTTATATAGCGTCAGGTATTGTAGAGCTAATGGAGTGTCACCCAACTAGGTATCTTCCCAAAAACTCGTTGATTGGCCATCACCAACCTTAAAGGAAGCTCTCAAGAAATGGTGACTTGACCTTCATCAAACCCGTTCAAAACGGTGAATCGCTAGGCTTAGCGTCTACTTGGGATATTTTGTTGCAAAAAAGTGAGTTTCCCCTGAAGCACTGCGCAAAGCTGAGAATTAAAGATATCCTCCCTATTATTGACAATATCATTAAGGCCTTGTTCGGTTGCACAGGGTTTGAGGAGGGCTAAAGGGGATTGTGAGGGATTACATCCCCTGTAAGTCAAATTCCTTCCCAATCCCCTTCAAACCTCTCCAATCCCCTTGGGAAGGGATTAAACGAACATGCCCTAAGAGGATCTCTGGGTAGAGGGATAGATTTCTTAGCTATGAGGCTAAACTTGTTTTACTCATAACATGCACTTGCTAGTATACCTATATACCTGATGTCTATCATTAAATTTCCTAAGTGGGCTATTAAATATATTACTTCACAAATGGCTCATTTTCGTTGGGGTAATATTCGTGACGATCAAGGTCAAAATAAAATAAAATTCGTGACGATCATAAATACCATCTTGCCAATTGGGGGTTGTGTACCAGAAGAAAGCTTTTGGTGGTTTAGGGGTTCCCAATTTGAGAGAATTCAATTTGGCTTTGTTGCCTTCTTGGGCTAGGAGATATTTTTCATGTGAGGACAAAAGTTGAAATATCCTTATGGATCACCCTAATGTCCTCCGGTCTAGACCAGGTGTTGGTTCTCCATTCTGGAAGGGGCTGACATGGGCTTTTGCTGCTGTCAGGCTGTTTTATAGACGGCCTTTAGGTGATGGGTGTAATATTAGTTTTGGCATGATGTTTGGATTGAGGAGAGCTCTCTCGAAACCCAATTCTGAGAAGGTTTTGAAATTTTCCAACAACAAGATTATACTGTTGCGCAAGTATGGGATGGGCAGTTTCTTAAGCTCACCTTTAGGAGTGTGTTGGTCCTGATGTTGTGTCCAAATGGGTTGAGCTTCGACTATTGTTCCAATCTTGTTCCCTTTGTTCTGAAGCTGATCAGCTCCTTGAGAGGCGAGGAAGTCCTCCTGGGTATTAAAAAATCATCAGATTTTAAAAGAAAAAACGACCCCAAGCAAACCTGTTCTGAATAACAGCCATCGACAAAGAACGGTGGCATCAGCAGCAGCAGGCCTGGCCAAAAACGATGGCACCAAACACTTTAGGAGTTTCAACGGAGAAACTGTGCGTCCACATATTTCATCTCCGGACGAGGTTGTGTTTCTGGCTTTGTTGGAGTAGTTTCATTCGCGGAGGATTAGTCGATCCCTTTTTGCAAGTGCGCGGTGCACCGAGATATGATAGATCCATGCGTAACTAATTTTATTTTCCATGTTCATTATCTGAGTGGAGCTTTGCTTCCTCCTGGTCATGGTGAGCCTCACGCCCATACGTATGTGTACACGTTACAAAAGATTATGGAACAGTAGGAATGGAAAAAAAATCTAGGTATGTGATACCACTACAAGTTGCACGCTGATCCGGCCCCAAACGCAACGTAACCCAGTCCTGGTTTAAGAAGCTCACGGCATAGACATGATCATGCAGCACAGCTCATCAATGTGTGTTCATGCATAAGCTGTTGTTTCCATTAGGAAATGGCACACCAAAGAATCGAAGATTGTGGTCATAGTAGCTTCTGGAGCTAGCTAACTAACTAACTGCCCGGCATAAAAAGGGAAAGTTAGCTAACTATCCGCAGGTATTTATAGTCCTTGGCCTACTTGGCATGGAGTTTGTTAGAACCATCCATGGCAAATATTCCAACACAAGAAGCTGGCATGTGCTAGCTTGTGACCTAATAATCCATGGCGATGTATGGACAAACCAAGACACGGAAGGAGAAGAAGAGGACAAACATATACGAGTGTAAGTCTTTTTAGGAAAAACGTCCTCACGAGGAAAGGAAAGACAACCAGGCCCCTCCCCTCCCCTCCCGAGGCGCTCCCGCGGGCGTCCCCGGGAGGCAACCCTAGCGCCGCCGCCCCCGTCTCCTCGCCCCGCACCCCATCCCTCGCCGCCGCCGGTGGCGTCGCCGGCCAAAGGCCGCGTGGCATAGGCGGCGGCGGGGCGTCTTCCTCCCACGCGCAGGTGACAGGCGGCGCGGGGCGCCCTCCCCTGCTCGGTGGCGCCGGGCGCCGTTCGGCCGCTGCTCCATTTTCCTCCCTCCTCCTGGCGTCCTGGTGGACTGCCGGCGCTCCCTCCTCCCCTCCTCCCCTTCCTCCTTGGCTCATGGGGGCTGGAGGCCCGGGGGCGTGCTGGCGGCGGATCTGGCAACCCTTGCCCAGATCCGACTGCTGGTGGTGGTTGGCGGCGTCAGGGGTGGCCGGTGGCCCTTCCAAGGTGGCGGCGCTGCAACTGGTCCTCGTTCTGCTCCGGTGGGGTGGCGGGGCATCGGCTGTTCCTGGCCAGGGCGTGGAGGCGCAGGTGGTGTGGTGGTGGTTGATGCTCTTGGCGGCCTTCTTCGGCGGCTGGGTTCGGTCGATCCGGCGGCCCTCGCCGGGGGACGGGTGCCTGCCTCTTCCTCGCAGGTTCTGGCCGGAGGCCGTGGTAGGGCGTCAGGGGTGACGCAGGGGAGGCTGCTGGAGGGACGGGTAGACCGACTACCTGTCACCGGCGCAAGGGGTGCGCCGGTCCGGACGAGCTCCGCTCCCCCCTCCCATTTTCCTGGCCTAGTGCCTCCTTGCCGCTGAAAGTTGTTCGGGACTGGTCGGTCACCGGCGGTTCCGATGGTGCTAGGGGTTTGCCGGTCGGCTCAAAGCTCGTGCCTTTGATGGTCTCCGGAGTGTCTGGATGCAAGGTGGCGGCCTTGGTGGCGGGAGCTGCTGGCTCGTGGGCGGAGCTCGTGGCTCGGGCGCTGACGGGCTTGCTGTCATGGCCGTGTGGGCGGCATGGGGGTGGGCCTTCGACGATCTCGGTGGTGGTGCGGTCGGCGCTCTCATGTAGGGCCGTACCTTGGACGGAGGCTGAGGGTGGTGGCCGGGGTGAAAACCTCGTCTGGCTCGGAGTCAGACCGATTGCGGCGGCGTCCATGCGTCGTTCCCTTCTTGAAGGCTCCATCGCGGTGACCCTGCGTCCTTCGTGTTACTCCGGGTGAAAACCTAGATTCCCTGGATCGGGCGGTGGCGGCTCTTCGGTGTCGTTTCTTTCTTGGAAGCACCGCTTTGGAGTCCCTGGTTCGTCGAGTTGCGGCTTCGTCTCCTCGCGGTGACTCGTTCACGGTGGAGATCTCTTTAGACCCTTAGCTATGCTCTTCTGCCTACTTGTTGTTTGCTTTGGGGTGTTTAGAGTAGCGTTGTTGTTCGTCAGCTCCCTTGTATCTGCCTTGGGTGTGTGTGTGGTGTCGGGTGGTTTGCATCATGTATGTCGATCGTTGCTTTATATATAAAGCGGGGCGAAAGCCTTTTTCGATATAAGTCTTTTTACGGTACATTATACTACTCCTGTGACCATGTAGCCGTTGAACACAGCTGGGTACTATAATGTATATATGCTAATTGGCCGGAGCTAATTGAATCATTATTAGCCCATATGTAAAATTCCTAACTTTTTTGTTAAACAAAGCTTTATTACTTAAAAATCACATGTTATGGAATACAAAAAGGATCATGGGCAACGCCAAGCGAGACATGACGCCCTGATCAAAAGAGTGTGAAAACATGACTAACGTATCTGCATCTCTACCTTCAAAAATAAATGTACAATTAAAATTTAAAGCTCTAAGTTTGATCTCTATGATTGTCGCTCCATATCCCCTTCTGCTACGTTTATCAATATCTATATCTACTAGTCGTCAACCCGTGCATTCGCATGGGCTAGTCAATAAGTTTTATGCATTTATATTGGCATACATAATATGTATCATTAAAGGAAAAAAAAGTAAAACACCAATCCATCCACTTACTTGAAGCACATGTAGAGTGTCTTCCTTTTCTTATTAGTTCAATTCTAAATAACAAAATATGATTCGAAGGATGTCTTCTAACTATTTGGCTTTAATTTTATTTTGTTTTCCTTAACCTTGCTTCTCTGTATATCCAATATGTGACCAACAAAATGATTATAATTTAGTTTTGCTATGTTTATGTTTTTTCAGTATCACATACGGTAGAAGTTTGAAGCAAGTGAATATACAGACCGAAAGGAGAGAAGATTTATTGAAAATCAGTGATTTGAGGCTTGTATAAACTACTTGTAGAAATATATATGGGGATGATATCCTACATATCAATTTGGTCGATCCATGACACTGTTTCCCATTGGACCATAGAAGCTTGATATATGACATTCAAGCATTTCTAAGAATATAATAACTGTGTCAGCTAAATTAAGTGGATAAGCTTAATCATTTGACATGTTTAATTAGCAGTGATTATATTATATTGAAATTATTGTTTAGCAGGATTACATGTGTGAAAGTAATGTTTCTCTTTTAGGGCAGAGTTAGATTAACTGGTAGTAGCAAAACAAAACATAACATGCTTCATTGTGTTTGGTGAACTTATTTAACTTTTATCGTATCTAAAGGTAATCATGAATTAGAAGGATAAATTGGCTCATATTGTTGGTAGTTGGGTATTATATCATCTACTCATTAGGTACTTTGGTGAGTTGCCACTAAGAAGAACAAAGCTTTAGAGACAACTTTAACGGGTTCATGGTATGGATATCAATATATTTTAGAAAAGTCAGGTACTTATTGGTAAGAGAGAATGCCAACTACTTGTCAGCCTAGTAGTTATACTAAGAAAAATGTTGTTTGACATATATCCGAGAACTATAGCATGTCAACTTTGTTGCGAGTCAGTATCAACACTTTGTCCTAGTCAAAAAAGCAAGTCAGTCTTCAAATAACACAACGATATATTGCCTATTACAAACTTCCAGATTTATAAATGGAGCACCACCCACATAAAAGAAAATGATAATTGTAAAGTTGCTTATTTTAAGATGATATAAGCTTCTACACAGAAAGAAACAATTCAAGAATTTTACTCACGCTAATCCATTATATTAACATGATTTTGTGGACATGCAAGCAAGGCATGCAACCCTCTCAGGTGCTCATACAAAGATATTAGAGTTGATTTCGGACATGCGACAAAAGATTATTTATTAAGCCTATATGGAAATCAGATCCGCCTCAGAGCTTTATCAAGTGACCATAGACATACAGCAAGGTATCTGAGATAATGTGGAAGTTTCTACTGCTTTTACTCCTTGCGATCAGAAATGAAATATAGGAATACGTGCCACTCGCATGTTTGAAAACATGAAGCGTTGACACATAGTGCTAGCAGCTATCCAGATGATGGTAATGGGATTGAAATTAGTTAGCCTAGTATTACAAATCTGTAAAAAAATCATCTTAATGACGCAGACCAAATTTAAAGCTAGTCGAGCAGACCTGTTCTGATGGTTCTTTGCAAGCTTTCTTTTACCACAGAGGTACCAAACATTCATTATAGGATTTTGATTTACCTCCATTAGCCCAGCCACACTGGTCATGTGACGATGCATGACGTGATAAATTGAATAGGCAACCGGAAGGCTGAGATGCTTCGATGATGGAATGATAAGATAGTTGCTCAATAAAAGCATTTGTGCATGACCAATGGTAAGATCCAAATTCAACAAATAAGTGTGTACTTTGGCGGCTTCTTCCCTTCATAAAAATCTGACAAACATGCATTCGTCTAGCCTTCTTTCTTGTCTGAAAATGTGAAAACATACACACGTCTGCTTCTAGTATAAGAATTTAAGACCTTAAAATGAGAAAGTTGAACTTAGTCATGCGAATTTACATGAGAATAAAAGAAAATCACCATTGTCCATTGCTAACTTTGTCCACTGGGAATCAGAGCCTGCATCCTCCTACGGTCCAATGTGAGTACATGGCTGCAATCAATGATCCACAACTGGGTGATGTCGAAACTATGTTTTGTCATGGCCGGAGGAACTGTTTCGTGCAGAACTATTGATCGTGCTAACCTGCTACTGAGTTGGAAAAATAATTAGACCAAGGATTTGTTGAGATGATGTCATTGCTCCATCTTGTTGAGCTTGAAGAAAGAAAAGGAGCGGGAGATGTGGATCTTTAGCTTGCCTATAATTGTTCCATGGAGTTTTACGGGGAAAAACTTTAGTACGGCAACATGTCCACGGTACACAAAGACAATGTTGTGAGTGGCGGCAGCGTTACATGTTAACACGATTCCCTAGACATGCATACATTATGTACTTGTAGATCCAATTGGGGCACTGGGCGAAGAAGCGACTATGTTCCTTACCTGGTTTATAGATACGACGGCCGGGCGGGCACCAGGCAAACCCTGAGGCTGGTGGAAGCACCTGGCCTGCGTTGTGTTGGAGAAGACTGGCCATGATGTCGGCGGCGGTAGCTCCTAACTTTATTGATCTTGCACATCTACGCCATGAGCAATGTATGGAGGACGGGAGAAGCACTTGGGAAGACCCTGCTTGGAGGAGATCGGAGAAGAAAAGGACTAATGCAAAAAATAGCTGAGGCGGCAACTGAGGGATGTGGGAGAGGATGGCAGGCACGATTGTATCTTCAGATTAGGGCACCTAGAAACGAAGGTGGAGGAGACGTGCCTCTTGTGGAGGCTATGTTTTCTTTTTTGAAACTACGTGTTGTGGAGGTTCTTTGGGCAGAACATGTTTTTTTTTAACTTGGCACATTAGTTTATTTTGATGAAAAGAGATAGTATATTACATGGGACTAGCAAAAATGCCCGTGCGTTGCACCGGAAGAAAAAAAATCAGACCCCTTAATAAGCATAGCTACATGAGTAATTGTTTGATTTATGACCCACATCAACTATTGTGACCAGCTTGCTTAGAAAATAAAAAAACTATTGTGACCAGCTTATTAACCAAGAATCGAAAATATGGATAGTTAATTTCCTAAACTTGGGACATTTTTCTCATGGATACGTAACAATCTTCTCAAAATCTAGAACAATTTTATCCTAAACCTAAAAAATTTCTCCATTTCGTATGTTGTTGCCAAAAGAAACATAATTTAATCAACGCCATATACTTCTAAAAGGCTCAAACATCAACTACATGTGAACAGAAACGCAGAGGCGAACTCTTTAGGACTACTATAATCATAGTGATCAGCGACCACTCTTGGCAGATATTCTTTTGAAGTGTCCATGTTAAAACGATATGGCACATCATTTATATACAAACTGCTTGTGCGATTCCGAAGTCTGAATGCTTGTATGGCATCTTGGTGCCAAGAAAAAGAGATGACCACTCTTTCTTCTGTTGCTTGATGTATTGTTCGTTTAGATGTAAATTCCAACTTCTGACTAATTGCGCTGAGAATTGCTTGAACTGATTGCTGACCAAAATGTGATAGTGGCTCCATGACAAAAGGGTAGTGCCATACGGTGCATATTCTTGTGGATCCCTGTATATCTCCCGTGAATATTTCTTTGCTTGACTGATTGTTGATATCCATGGCTGTGCCAAAAAAGGAAAATTTTAAATTAAGAATGTGAAAATCATATACTCTACTGTGATATATATGGGCCAAAGAAGCATAAATCTTTTGCTGATCAAGCATGACAACTTTGTACTCCGTAAGTTTGACAGAGAAGGGCAGTTTATTACTGTTTTCTCTGTGACCATGAATACTGTGAGCGAAATGCGACCCTAAAATAAGCAGATAATATTTGTTTTCCTTTCTAGTGAGCATAGAGCAGGAGTGGATCTTACTAAAATAGCATGAGTGATTTATGCTACGGCAGAAAGTAGCTAAAAGAAATACTACTAATGGAAGAATCAAAAATCCAGGAAATGGAGAGATTATATCTGCAAGTGCAGGAAAAAGTGGCAAATTCAAAGAATGTACTTTCATTTACCAACAGATAAAATGTTTCTGTTCTCGTGAGCAAACGGCTAGAATGAACCTCATTAAAATAGCATGAGTGATTTATCCAAGGGCAAATAGTAGCTAAAAGAAATACTACTGACGGAAGAACAAAAAATAAGGAAATGGAGATATTATTCTTGTGAGTGCACGAAAGATTATTCCAAAGGAAGTACTTTCTTTTAGCTATCGCTCAAAGCAAAAGATTAGTGCAATGGGTAAAAAGTACACACCTTGACAGAATATCTTGTTCTTGTAAATCATGTGCTCTACAAATTTCTGAAATCTGCCACTGTAATTGTACAAAAATCTTGCCACCGAAATCTGCCAGACTGTCCACATAAGTTCTTCACTTCGGTCATAATCCAATTGATAATAATAAGAAACTCTGCTAGTTGCATATCTTTTAAAGCAAGAAATTAATTAATAATTACACCTCTCTGTAGTCCGTAATTTCATCCCATTGGGCTTCTGCACAAGTGTCTACTCATTCACAATATACACTTATACAGACAAATTTAGATGGCAGAACATTGTAGATCGGAAGAAAATTTTCAGGGTAAAATCCATGTCAACAAAAAGAACAGACATAGAGCCATCATGAGATTTGGAGCCACAAAAGTAGTAAGGAAAAGGAAGAAATATGAAAAAGAGAAGGACATTTTTGCTCGTTTAGTACTCACTGATCCCTGCTAAAGAGAAAGACATGAGACTGGACGGAAACGTCAACTGAAAAATTGACGTCAAAAAGAGAGAAGTATATCTTCTAAAGTCAAATTATAGCTACAGCAAAACAATTCTCTACTTTCTCTAGCAATGGCAAAATTCAGAGATGTACATATTGAGGAGGTGTTCATGTTGGGCAGACGCGAGGCACTGGATTTCGAGGGGTACAGGGGTGTACAGCACCAGCGGCGCTGGGGCTTTGGTCGCTGCGATGAAAGTATGCCATCTCTGCTCTCAAGCACCACCAGATGGTGGTAAAACTTCAGTAGTAGAGGACACCCGACCGACAACATCTAAAGAAAAACAAATCATTAATTCACTCTAGTTTACTTTCCATAGGAAAACATAAGCAATAGTGTTGTAAAATAAAAGGAATTGTCAAAATTAGTAGCTTCATATGAGAAATCAAATGGGAAGACAAACGATAGTACTCGGTTATCAAGTGGCCAGGATACACACACAGATCAAATATATTTCAGTGAGAGAATATTCTGATCGCAGTTCATGATTTCCTCTCCGAGCAATTGATACTCACGCTCACTCCAATTCTACTGGCAATTCCGTGAATCAAATATATGCTTTCTTGCATAGCAATGAGCTCTAGAACCTTGACCATCTAAGGGAAGATAATTTTTCATCAAAGTTATAAACAGACCCAATTTGAATGTACCTCATCAAATGAAAGGTGCATAGATGTTTAACAGCCTCAAGGTATGAAGAATCATAGAATTCAGAAGACGGCTATGTATACATGCTATGTATTAATGTCTCATGTCTTCAGAAATCTCTATCTACTTTTCAGTGGGAAAATTAGCTAATTCCAGACTTATGTGCTCGACTTGATAACTTATAAACACTCTTGGCCATTAACCTATTCCACGGACTTCAGCACAATACCTGTATAAAATTTATAGAAATTCTGCTCTAAAAACGTTAAGCTAAGTCGGCAATGCATATATTACCCACATCTTATTCTTCGACCAAAAGAAGGTAACAAACTCCTATAAGTATAGATGAAAAATATGTTATGAGCATCATAAAGATAAAAATTATCAAATGACAAGGGAAGCGTAGTTTTGCACAAGTTACCATTCATGCACCTGAAAGATCCACACAAATAGAGCTAATAAAGGATTGAGTCAGTAATATCACCATCATCTCAAGGTTCTTCCACTATCTTCATCCTTCCCACCTCCTCGCGAGCAAACCCACTGCCCCGCCCAAATCCATCTCATGTCTTCTCACAACCAAAGTATCAATCATTAAAAATCGAATCACCACTCTCGCTGGATGCTATAAATCTCGTTTTCCATTTCAACTAAGCTCTACAGTGCTGAAATTTCTAAATCCACGTGCTTTCTTTTTTCTGCATTTCCACTGTCTTCGTGAAAGTGAAACTGACTTAGTGAAACCGGACATGTCCTGCACAAACCCAAGGAAGCTCTAAGTATGTTGGTGACCTGTTTATCATTCAGCTTAGAGTACCTTTGCCCTTCAACAATGTTGCACGCCTGCAGTCAATTTGTACAATACACTGAACATCTGATGTCTAACTAAAATATGAGCATCCGATGTCTAATTTTTAGTAAACAGCGAGCATGGATACAGTGCCTCCGTAGGCAAATTTGCAGGCCGTGAATCACTTCTAGACTGCAGGCGCCAAGTAGTACTGCAAATTGTAGTTGTATCTTTGCATGAAGTACTGAACAACCGACATTCTGGTCCTCTCTCATCAACACGAAATCTAACAACCAACAAAATAACAGAAGAAAAACGAAATTAGAAAGAGAACAATAATCATGAATTGATACTAAAAGGGACTCTGTGGTATGACATTCATAAAAAAATGTGAACAGGAGCAGAGATAGATCTTCGCAATGTTACAGAAATCAAATGCATGGGAGCCGGAAGAATGTTCTACACAAATTATTCATCTAACAGATTCCTGTCACACAAATATCAATGAGACAATGAAGAAGAACAAGCCAAAAATCAATAGGAAAATCTTTCTAATATTCCACAACACTGATTAGTCGCTCCAGAACATAGTGATAAATCTGAACAAACCAAACAACACCCAAATCAAAGCATGAGATGCAAGGAAGAGAGATAAATGTCACCCATCCTAGCAGGTCACCACATCGTGAAGCTTGATGAACTCAGAGGATATCTTATACTGGAAATTTAAAATTGGTAGAATAATACAACTCTCTTATGCTGCCAACACACAACCTAATACATGCTACTTCTACAACATACTAAGCAGCTAAAATTCCAATAGATGATAGTGGTTGAACTGAACGAACACTGCTTATACAGCAGAGTAAATAGATGAGCTCACAGTCAGACTTCTCCTCCGTATAACAAAATCAGGCCATGAGCACACATTTTTTTTTAGAAAAGGAGGATGACCCCCGGCCTCTGCATCTGGGCGATGCATACGGCCACTTTATTAAATATTCTCACAAGACCTTACAAAGTAATACAATAGTAAGACTAAAGCCGCCGTCTAAGCACCTCTATCCAGCTGATGAAGGGGCTCAGATAGCCTGGCCCTAATACCAAACAGACATCGCAGCCAAACCTAACATCTAAGACCTGAGATCCCATCCAGGACGCCTGCCGGGCATGGGTCTCACCGGTCCGGCGTGCACTCAGATGCCGCCGCCGCCAACTGCCACCGCTCCATCTTCAGAACTGTACTGATGCATCAACCTTGCTCGGTCTAGCTATCATCGGCGCCACCACGGCGCCAAACAACACCTCCTCCCTGCGCGCAAACAGCTGAGCACATCGTGGTCGCCACTAATACACCTCAGCGCCATGCTGCAAGGTATCACCAGCCGACACAGCTTGAAGTCCTTGGAAGATCTGTCGTGCGTAGCACCTGCCGACCAGGCATGACAAAGCGTAGCACCTATCGGTCAGGCATGACTTGACATCACCACCGAAGCTCCGTGCAAGACGAAGCTGCTCCACCTCCTGCCTCTGACATCCAGCGCTGCTCCGCAAACGATGCTCCCAAGAGAGAAACGACACCACAGTGCCGCCATCGTCCAATCTGGAACACCAGATCCTAGGGTTTTCCCCGGAGCAGCACGAGTGGGTCGACAGTAGTTACACGACGATGCCTCCATCAAGGTAACGGCGAGAACGCCGCCATCGCCTGCCGTCGGCTCGGTTTTCACCGGCAACTATGTCTCCCCTACTCGCAGCCGGGACAAGATGATGGATCTCGAGATCCGATCACCAAGCCTCTGGCCGGCCATCTCAGGAAGAAGATGACCACCATGTCCACAAACGTCACCACGCCGGGCACGCGTCGCCGCCGGCACCCCCATGGTGCCTTAGAGGCCGACAAGCCCCGACGAATCCCATGCCTCGCCAGCCGCCATGGCCCAGACCCAGGCAACCGCCATGGAGGCAGCACCACTGGACGGTGCCTAGCCCTCCAGCCCGCCGCCGAGTCATCGCCGGAGCTCCGCCGCGCCACGCCGCCAAGCCGCCGCACACATATCCAACATAAGTTGTTTGTAGTACACGCTGAGATAACTATTCATGTGTATGCCACTGCAAAGCTAATTGATAACTGGAGAAATAGCAGAATCGCAGACGGAGCCAAGGGATAGAAACAATAACTAAAACAGGGGATTCCATCGGGTGTTTAGCTTTGAAGGGGATAGAAACAATACCTCTCCTGTAGCCGCTGCAGACGACATTGGACCACTCGGCGGCGACATTGGACGCTTCGTGAAATTTTCGACAGAATTTGATGGAGACTATGGTCCAAGGACGGAACCTGATGGAGATTCAGGCCCAGGACGCTTCCATCTTATAGCAGTCAAGTCAAATCCGGGTCGGGCATTACATTGATCTGTGTTGGACAAGGACACGTTCAGGACTCTTCAATTCTAATCAGACACGGGAGTAGGACGCCGTCGGGGCAATTGGAGCCATCAGCAGGCGGCGGTGGCAGCACCCCGGCGCCCATGGAGACGCCGCGCAGCAACCGCAGCACGTGCCGCTCGTCGTTGGACAGGAGTGGTCGTCGCGCGCTGTGGGTGTCGGTCTCCAGCGCCATCTTCAAGGTCCCGTGGCCATCCCCCTGTGCAGCCCGGCCGCGAGCATGGGCAGCTCGATGAGGAACGCCGGTGGCGCCCGCGTGTCCTCATAGATGGCCAGGCTCAGTCGGCCGCAGGGGTGCCCGAAGAGCGTCACCGCCGCCGCGTGGTCCGCGAGGATGGCCCTGCTGCCGAGGAAATGCGGGTGAGCGGCCGGGGGGCTTACCATCTTGTGGAGGACGCGGTCGTCGTGTGAGTACGGGTGCGCGAGGGCGAGGACCGCCGCGCCACCGCCAGCGCGCGCGGCGAGCGCGCATTTTTGGAGGAGGTGGAAGACGAAGGCGGCGCTGGTGCACAGCGTACCCACCCTACCTCCTTGCCTTCCCGTCCTCTGCTGCTCCACCTCGACGCGCGGCAGAAGCCGTCTCCGCCGCACACGCCCCGGCGAGCGTCGTCCATCCTCCCGCGTGAGGCACGATGGCCGGACAACCACCGCCACTGCCCGGCCTTGCCGCGCCGTCTCCGCCGCACACGCCACCACCACTGCCCCGCCTCGCCGCGCTGTCTTCCATCCTCCCGGCGAGCGCCCTCCGTCCTCCCGCGTGAGGCACGGCGGCGGCCGTCGCAAGCGCACAACGGAATTGGCGAAGCCGCCGTCACTGTCGCAGGAGAAATGGATAAGATGACGGGAGGACAGCGGGTGGAATTCAAATGAGTACAGGTTTTTTTTTTGCAAAATTGAAATGTTATATAGATACCCACTAAAACAGAGACTGCGGGTTGATTTCTTATAAACCGATGGACTTTTATGCAAAATCGCTAGCGACGCCGGACGACTAGAAACCTAATTTTTTTTATTATTAGGTAAAGATAAAGATAGGGCAGGTTACGTGCTACTTTTTTATTCTGTACGTATAATAAAAGGACTGTGGGCCTTCTGAGTAAAAAAAATTGTCGATGATTATATGGGTTAATCTACGCCGTAGTATTTTCTAATTAATGTAGGAATTTTTTGGGAGTCATAAATTAGTATAAGTATAGAAGTATCTCTACTGTTATAAAAATCGAATTGATGATGATGGTGTGCCTGCCATCTTGCAATATAGACCCTCCGATCTATATCTGATGGATAGAAAGCAAATTGTGGCAATTTCGCCAAAAGATACCGCACCTCTCTCCACATTTGCAGATAAGGCCTTCTCTCGTTCATCCTTATCTCCCGCAACATCATTGTTGAGCAATTAAAAAAGAAAACCTCTGGAACAATCTGGCATGATGGCCGCTGCCGGCGTCGTCCATCCCCATGCCTCCGCTCAGTCCGCATGGATCAATCACCACATGCTTTTGTAAAAATAATGCATTTTGATGTCCCGTGCTATGCACGGGCATCTTGCTAGTAGATATAAATGTAGATAGATAGATATCTATACCTCTTTCCCTATACTATTCATCACCCAGGTTGAAGAATAAGTTATTTTTCACACGAGGTAATCTTACGATTGCTTTATAAATAAATTATGTTTGGAATACAAATAGTTACATTAATATTGATTCACTACATAAAATTTGGTATAAGAAAACAAAAAATAGGTTATTAAACCAGAAATATCGCACTTTATGTATGTTTTTACATTCGTAACTTTCTGTAAGATAAAATATTTCTTACGGCGAGTACATATTTTATTGCGTTCTTTTTTTACGTATGAAATAAGACAAAATTTACAAAACCTAAAAATAGGGTGCTTTGACGTCAAAATAGAGAGGGGGTGAAGAATAACTATTCCTCACCCACGCTGACGAATAGCGACATATATATATAATAATAATAATAATAATAATAATAAAGCAATTATCGCTTCTGCCCGCGCGCTCACCGTCGCGGCTCTTTTGCTAAAACCCCACATGTTTTTCAGTAATACAACCCGCAGTTTTGTTTTTTTAAAGGACCCTAGGCAGCGTTGCGCCCCTCCCGTCACAAAGCTCTGCCACTCTGGTGCATCTCGCCTGTGCAGCGGCCGCCGCCACCCCCCTTCTCGTCCTCTCCTCACCGCCGCCAGTTTGCGTCCTCCGGGCAAAGCCCCCTCGCGGATCCGGTGGCGTCGGGGCCTCTGGCACGCTGGAGCTGCTCGGTTGCGAGTGGGGGCGCAGTGAGGTGGGCCAGGGAGAGCGCCGCGGACAGGAAGTCGCCGAAGGTGGCCTTGGCCGGCACGAGGGCGAGCACGCGGGCGCGCATACGCGCCGCCCGAGCCCATGATGGGGCAAGAAGTCACGGCGGGAGTTGGCGCCGCCGGAGCCCAGGAACAGGGAATGGGGCGAGGCGTCGCGGCAGAGGACGATAAGGCGGCCGGCGTGCTCGCTTTGGGCGAGGCGTCGCGGCGGAGGACGATATGGCGGCTGGCATGCTTGCTTGGGAGGAGGGAGGCCGCGGTTGCCGCCGACGCCAGGAGGAAGCCCGGCCTCCTGCCTATCGTCGTCGCCAGTATCTCGTCCTCCTCATCAGGACCGCCATCGGGTGGGAAGAGGAGGAAGGGCCAGCGGCGGGGCGACGCCAAGCCCCAGCCCCAGCCCTTGGCTGGGCGCTCTGAGATCCCCAGCAGCAACAAGAAGCCCAGCGCTAGGCCGTCCAGGGACAGGAAGGCTCGCCGAGCGGCAGAAGAGGGGCAAGGGCCATCGGGCTAGGAGATTGAGTTGAGGAAGCAGCAGCCGGAGAAGCCGAAGCGGGTGGTGTGGTGGCGGTGCGCGAGGACACAAGCATGCAATCTGCTTCATTGTTCCAATGACATTCAACCAATACGTGAACTCTGCCATCCAGCAAAGCAAGTTGTGCACGAAAAGGATGCTCTGATGTGTTCATAATCATTGGTGAAATTTAGTGTGATAACGGTCGGTCAGGATATCATGGTAAATTTGTGTAGACATAAATCAGGATGTCAATTCTTTTTCTCATATCTGTAGACATAAATGTAATGGCCGTGCCAGCCATACATAGTGCTCCCTCATAACCTGTCATGTGACGGCCATTAGCGATTCTTGGATCTCTTCGAGTGTTCTCCCTTTAGTTTCTGGCACTAGCCTTGCCACGAACAACACAATAACCAGGCTCGCTGCCACTAGTAGGAAAAGGGCTTTTACCCCGGTTCATAAGGGTCTTTAGACCCGGTTCTGGAACCGGGACTAAAGGATCGTTACTAATGCCCTACCCCTTTAGTCCCGGTTCTTACACGAACCGGGACTAAAGGCCGTCCACGTGGCCGGTGCGGGGAGCCCAGACAGGAGGGCCTTTGGTCCCGGTTGGTGCCACCAACCGGGACCAATAAGCAGTGCCTTTTGTCCCGGTTGGTGTCACCAACCGGGACCAATAGGCATCCACGCGTCAGCAGCTGGCAGGAGCTGAGGTTTTTGTTTTTTTTGAAATGGGGTGGTTTAGGGGTTTTGGGGGGTTAATTTAGGTGTTTCATATATTGTGTTAGCTAGCTAATTAATAGAAAGAAGTGTCCTCTCTTATCTCCGTGCTTGGTCGACGCTACGTACTATATACGTATGGAGAGGAGTAGACACGCTAGCTAGTAATCAAATGAAGGAAACAGAAGATCGTCATGAACATATGCATACAGAGAGAAGTGATATCGACCACCTCTCCTTCTCCGAGATATTGGTCGAACAACAAGTTCTCGTATATCTATCCGACACTACCGGCTACATATATACAATAATTATCTTTTACAATACAATCTCCTAATTAAATTGTAGGAACACAGGGTCCACATAGTATTCTCCGTTTTCAGCGATCACGTGGTCAAGGAAGAATGCCGCCAATTCCTCTTGAATTCCTCGCATACGATCTGGTGCTAGGAGTTCATCCCGCTTCCGAAACATCTAATTTGAAGAAGGGGGTCAATACATATATATATATGTGAATAAATGAAACTCAACACAAATGATGGTAATAAAATAAAATTGTGAATATTATTGCTTACGCACTTCATATTGTTCTTCAGTGTAGCCCCGCTCACAGGTCGTGTAGCGGATGGACTCGCAAACGTAGTATCCACAGTAATTATTCCCGGGTTCCTGCCACAACCACTTTACAAGAAATAGAGGTCAATCAAACTGATAAGCAAGCATGCTAAATGGTATTGATGAAACTAGCGCTTGAATCACTAGGAGATGCGCGGAACATGCTACTATAGTACTTACTTTCGGGTGATTAAATTGCAGCTTCTTCGGCAGTCCCGGAGCTTTTGAGGTGAATTTTCTCCAAACCCTGCCAGACAAAGAAAACAATTACTTGATATCAGGAAATGAACAAAGTTGCTGATATGGTGGATAATGATCGATTTAACTTACTTCTCGAGCATTTGAGTCATGTTCGCATAGTCCTGGGGATCTTTTCGTCTCGAGTCTAAGACGGTTACTACTCCCTGCTCAAGCTTAATCTCTAGGAGAATATAGTGGAAGCTGCGCATGCATGCATAAGTCATCAATTACATTACCATAACCTGGACTAATAAGGGAAACCGAATATGCACAAGACAGTAACACTCACTTGAAGTTGTAAGGAAAGAGTATTATATCTTTGTTTTGATTTAATACCAACGATTGTAGCAAGTTGGCCTCGGCTTCTTTGGGATGTTTTTCAACCGTATATGCATCTATGAGATTTGTGTTAATGAACCCAATATCACCGATTTGTCTTTTCTTCAATTCGGCGATCTTCAATCTGCATAATATAGTGAGGATAAGTATAAATACATGCAATGAAAGAGCTGACCTATATAGAGAGACTTAATGACAGAAGTAGTACTACTTACAGACAGTAGCAAGTGATCGTTGTTTTATCGAGGGCCTTTTGATTGTAAAACTGGAAGAAATCCTCAAATGGAACATTCAGCAGATCAATTCCAACGAGGTCATGCTCCGGTTTAACTCTCAGCGTCAAAGTATCCATCCCATCAGACTCTCTGCAGGTTTTCATGTACCAATCATGTAGTCTTCGCATCATCGTGCTTAGAGATCTTTCATCTTTGACGAGAGGCTTCCCGTAATGGTATTTGTGTTCGTCCACCTCCATGATTTCATAATGTACATCGTCGGGCAGGTAATCTCCAAGATTGCTATAACCGGGCACCATACTCGGATCATTAGCGACGATGTCTTTTGACACCTTGAGCGGGGGGCACGATTGGTTCGCTTGTTCGCCGAGCTGGGCAATTTTTTCCCAGCTCGTCGTTCTTTTAACCTTTTATCACTGACAGTACTTCCCGACCGCTCCGCTTCGGCATATGTCTTTGCAAGAATGCGCTCATAGTTGCCTCTCGGCGGAGACTTTGGTGGTTTTGTCAGGGCAGCCAGAGTGCGCTTTGCTTTCACCGGATCTACCTTCTCCTCCGGAGGTGGATGTTTCTTTGCTTTCACCCCTTCAAAGAAGTTCTTCACTTCGGCTCGCACGATCTTCGCGTTCTCCTCCTCGGTCCTCTCGTATGGTAACTTCTCTGGAGTCTTCAGAGAAGGACCGAATCTGTATTGCCTCCCGCCTCTGGCAGCTGTACTGCTAGACGCCGGCAGAGCAGACGGAGCGGCTGCGGCTGTCTTCTTTCCTTGCTTACGAGGCGGAGGAGAAGGACTACGACGCGCCGGAGCAGCCGCAGCGGCGGCGGGTCTCTTCCGCCCTTGCTGACGAGGCGGAGAAGGAGGAGGCTGGCTGCTCTGGCGCGCCGGCGCTGGCGGAGAAGGAGGCGGAGTGCCGCCACGCGCCGGAGAAGGAGGCTGAGTGCCCTGATCACTCGCCGGAGGAGGAGGCGGAGGAGGAGGCGGAGTGCCCTTACTCGCCGGAGCCGTCCAGTTCGGAAGCTTGATGAGCTCCTTCCGCCATAGGCATGGAGTCTTCAGAGCAGAACCCAGCCGAGTCTCCCCTTCACCGGTAGGGTGGTCAAGCTGGAGCTCCTCAAATCCCTCCGTTATTTCATCCACCATCACCCTAGCATATCCTTCTGGAATCGGCCGGCAGTGGTAGGTTGCGCCGGGTTCAGGAGGTAAAACAGAGCCAACAGCCGCCTTGACTTTGAAGTTCTGCCATTCCGCCATAAGGTGGCAATGTTGAGACTCCGTGATAGCATCCACGGGGTAGCTAGCAGGAGCCGCATGCTCCAGCTGAAGCAGCTCGGTGGAAGCCACGCTGCTTCTCCGCTGAGATGGCGGTGTAGCTTCGGGGGCAGTTTCGGCATCTCGATTGCCGTCTCGTTCCTCTAGCGCTTGAACCCTTTCGTGCAGCTTCTGAATTTGGATCTGCTCCACTTTTTTCCTCCTCTCCTGGCTTTTGTAACCGCCCGCGTCCGGAAAACCAGCCTTCCACGGAACGGAGCCTGGCGTGCCTCGTGTCCGTCCAGGGTGCTCAGGATTCCCGAGGGCCATTGTGAGCTCGTCGTTCTCTCTGTCTGGAACGAACGTCCCTTCCTGCGCTCTATCGATATATTGCTGAATCTTCTTGACTGGTATTCTCAAAAGCTCGTTCGTCCAAACGCACCTCCCTGATACAGGGTCCAAGGTTCCGCCAGCCCCGAAGAACCAAGTCCGGCAACGGTCTGTCCAGTTCATTGTCTGTGGTTCGATCCCTTTTTCAAGCAGATCATTCTCAGCCTTGGCCCACTTAGGTCGGGCTTTGAGGTAGCCACCTGACCCCGTGCGATGGTGAAGCTTCTTCTTCGCAGCATTCTTCTTGTTTGTCGCTGACATCTTCTTACTCTTTTCCGATGTCTTGTGGGCCACAAATGCGGGCCAGTGATCTCTGATCTTCTCATACCGGCCGATGAATTCTGGTGTCTCTTCTTTGTCGACAAACGTTTTCAGCTCATTCTTCCACCTCCTGAATAGGTCTGCCATCTTCTTAAGAGCATGAGACTTGATTAATTGCTCTATAACTGGCTTCTCCGGATCCTCCTCTGGCGGTAGGGTGAAATTTGCCTTCAGCTCAGTCCAAAGATCATCTTTCTGCATATCATTGACATAAGACACCTCAGGGTCTTCCTTCTTAGGCTTATACCATTGGTGGATGCTGATCGGGATCTTGTCCCTAACTAGAACCCTGCACTGAGCAGCAAATGCATCCTTTGTCCGGAGGGGTTCAATCGGTTGGCCGTCGCGCGCGATTGCTGTGATCTCAAACCTTTCATCCGAGCGCAACTTTCTCTTCGGGCCTCGTCTCTTTACCGAAGTTGTGCTCGATCCGGAGGGCTAGAAAAAAGAAGAAAGACAAGTGTTAATTAATATGTGTACATACCAAAACAATGAATGCATCAATTAGCTAGTCAGCACAGGCTTAACTAATATATTTACCTGGCCGGACTCTGTTCGGTCACCGGCGCCGTCACCACGGGCTCCTTCTTGCACCAGCATTGGGTCACCGGAGCCATCATAATCATGTCTTTCCTCCTCCACTCTTCGATCACCGTAGCCTGCTTCTTCACCCTGTTCTTCCAGACCATCATTGTCGTTAAGATACGACAAGATATCACCTCCGGCTAAGATTATGTCCCCCAACACCTCTTCGGCTTGCTCATCTCGTCCGTGCTCCATTGTTTCTGCAAATATTACAACATGACAATTATTACACAAACATGACAACAGGTGGATATATTAGTGCAAACGTAGACATAGCTTATTCCGGGTTTGGGGTGGCCGAGGCAACGCTTCAAGGGTAGGGGCGCGGCGGGAGGGGGTAGGAGACCGACATCGTTTTTTTTCTAGGGTTTGGGTGTCCTCGAGAGTTTTGGTCGAGCGAGAGGGCCGGGGGTGCTCCCGTGGTATAAGTTATCACGGTCGAGAGGGGGTATAAATATCGACCGTCCATCATGTCGAAGTTATCTGGGAGGGAGTTATATATATCGACAAC
>NC_057805.1:508267088-508267895 GCF_018294505.1 Triticum aestivum | reverse complement strand
CCGTCTGTTATTTTGTAGGCAGACGGCAAAGTGAGCTGTTTGCCGTCTGTATTTTTTTGGCAGACGGCAAAGAGAAAACACACCACGCGGATCGATCACGCGGATCGATGACGTGGCAAGATCTAAAACGTAGGTCCAATTCAACCGCATCCGTCGGACCTACCCACACACCCACCCACGAGTCATCTGCCACCCACCCACCAGTACCGGTCCCACCCACGTGCACGACCCGCCCCACCCACGCGCACGTCTCCTCTATCTCTCCTTCCCCGAGAGCTCCCTCGTCTCACCTCATCGCCCGTCGCCCACGAGCAGCCGCACCTGCCAGCCCCGTCTCCCTAGCCCCCAGAGCAGCCGCACGGTGCCGGCCCCGTCCCGCATCCTCCGGAGGAGCCGCAAGCAGCCCGCCCCATCGCCCATCGCTGGCCCGCGTCGCGCCTCCCCGGAGCAGTTGCACGCCGCCGGCCACGTCGCTAGTCGCCGGACCTGACACCTCGCCCTCGCAGGCCTCCGCGCACTACCAAGACCGTCCCCTGTCGCCCCTGCAGGCGTCCGGCTCCCTGCACCGCGTGCTACTCCGTGCGCCCCGCCGGCCACGGCAGCCCCTCGCCGGACCTGCTGCGCTCAAGCCTCTCCACCCTCCTCTCGCTCCGCCCCTCGTCGGACCTGCTGCGCTCAAGCCTCTCCACCCTCCTCTCACTCCGCCCCTCGCCGGACTACACCGCGGCCATCCCTCACCGGACCACGCCGTGGCCTCCCCTCACCAGACCTGCCGTGGCCGCCCCTCGCCGGACTACACCGCGGCCA
>NC_057805.1:508244655-508266833 GCF_018294505.1 Triticum aestivum | reverse complement strand
CATCCCTCACCGGACCCTGCTGTGGCCTCCCCTCACCGGACCTGCCGTGGCCGCCCCTCGCCGAACTACACCGCGGCCATCCCTCACCGGACCCCGCCGTGGCCTCCCCTCACCGGACCTGCCGTGGCCGCCCCTCGCCAGACCGTGCCACGCCTGAGCCTCTCCAGCCTCCTCCTCTCTGTTGAGCTCCAGAGCTCCTCCGGCAGTGGCAGCAGTTGCCGGAGATGGCAACTCCGGTGACCACCGAAGCAACAGCCGCCCTAGGAAAGCTTTGACTTGACGCTTTAAAAAAATACAAAACAATCTTTGCCGTCTGTAGTTTAGTCCAGATGACGGCAAAAAAGAGGTTTTGACTGACGGCAAAGACCGCGCCCTTTGGCATCAGATTTTTTTGGCAGACGGCAAACCTTTAGTTGGCTGACGGCAAAATCTTTGCCGTTTGCCCGATGAAAAGCTGACGGCAAAGTATTCTTTGCCGACTTAGCTTTGCCGTCTGAGTTTGCCGTCTGTAATTCATCCTTTGCCATCTGTACTGCCCTGACAGCAAATTAACTGTTTCTTGTAGTGTCTAGTTATCGATTGCCTAGGGAAAAATAACTTTATCGTGACAAAAAGCTCTCTACTAAAACTAATTTAGTTGTGTCTTCATCTAAACAGCCCCTAGCTTTTATTTACGTGCTCTTTATATTCTTGCAAACCTATCCAACAACACCTACAAAGTACTTCTAGTTTCATACTTGTTCTAGGTAAAGCGAACGTCAAGCGTGCGTAGAGTTGTATCGGTGGTCGATAGAACTTGAGGGAATATTTGTTCTACCTTTAGCTCCTCGTTGGGTTCGACACTCTTACTTATCGAAAGAGGCTACAATTGACCCCCTATACTTGTGGGTTATCAAGACCTTTTTCTGGCGCCGTTGCCGGGGAGCAATAGCGTGGGGTGAATATTCTCGTGAGTGCTTGTTTGCTTTATCACTAAGTAATTTTTATTTGCTGTTCTAAGTTGTTCTCTATCTTTAGTTATGGATATGGTACACGAAATACCAAAAAAATTAGGTGTACTTGCTACTCATGGAGATGGGGAACCTCCTAAAACCCTCGATGCTCATTATGTGAAAGAAATTATGTACTACTTTGATAATCCTGAGAAAACCCCATTCAATTATGTAATGGGAGACATGTTGGATCAACGTGAATACTTTAGGGATTATCGCTTGACTCAAAAAGGGAAACTATTATGGGATCAAATTTATATGTTGAAATGGTATGCTAGGCAACTATGCTTGAGATATGATTATACTTGTTGCTCTAGGATGAAGGCTCCACACCTTCCCTTTTCATGCAAATTTAATGATTATAAAACCTTAGCTTGTTATGCTAATGGTATATATGATTACTATGATGTGGAACAAATAGAAGAATATGTTGCTTTTATGGGTGCTTATGAAATTGAATCTATGTTTAAAGAGTTTGAAGATTTTGATGATTCGGTTTATAGACCTGAAAATTTAGCTATCCTTAAATATTGTTATGAGAATTATGAATACAATTACGATATTAATGCACTTATTGAGAAAGTTTCCGCTGTCCAAGAAGAGACTAATATTTTGCAGGAATCTATGGAAGAAGAAGTTGATGAAACTGTGAGCTCATTGGATGAAAAAGATGATGAGGAGAGCGAAGAACAAAAGGAGGAAGAGCGGATTAGCTACCCGTGCCCACCTTCTAATGAGAGTAACTCTTCAACTCATACATTGTTTAATTTCTCTTCGTGCTTACCGAAGGATGATTGCCATGATGACTGTTATGATCCCGTTGATTCTTTTGAAATATCCCTTTTTGATGATGCTTGCTATGCTTGTGGCCAAGATGCCAATATGAATTATGCTTATGGAGATGAACTTGCTATAGTTCCTTATGTTAAACATGAAATTGTTGCTATTGCACCCACGCATGATAGTCCTATTATCTTTTTGAATTCTCCCAACTACACTATATCGGAGAAGTTTGCACTTATGAAGGATTATATTGATAGGTTGCGTTTTACTATTACACATGATGATTTCAATAGATATAATATGCATGTGCTTGCTGCTCCTACTTGCAATTATTACGAGAGGGGAACTACATCTCCGCCCCTTTATGTTTCCAACATGAAAAAATTGCAAGAAACTGTTTATACTATGCATTGGCCTTTGCTTTGTGTGCATGAATTGTTCTTTTATGACATGCCGATGCATAGGAAGAGAGTTAGACTTCGTCATTACATGATATATGTTGCTGTGTGCTCACTACTAAATTACAAATCATTGCTAATTAAAATTGGCTTTGATATACCTTGGGATCCGGGTGGATTCACTACTTGAGCACTATATGCCTAGCTTAATGGCTTTAAAGAAAGCGCTGCCAGGGAGACAACCGGAAGTTTTAGAGAGTCATTTATTTCTTTTGAGTGCTTTCATATAGTTTAAAAACAACAAAATAAAGAGGGGAACCGAAATCTTTTTCAAAAAGAAAAGCGAAAGTGAGAAAAACGAGCATTGTTGAAGTGGGAGCTAGCCTTGAAGTTTGTTCATGCTCACGGAAACTTTGTGACTCTTGATTACAGAAACTTTTCAACAAAAATAATTATACCCTTGTACAATTCCATTGTATTATAAAAATAATGTGCCAAGGTTTGCCTTTAGGATGTTTACAATACTTGTTGGTTTGTACGGTGTAGGACAGAAACTTTGGCTGTAGTGCGCGATTTTTAATTTTTTACTGGAACGTCAAATGGTTCTGATTCTTTTTTCACTGTCTTTCTATACAAATTTTTTATTTGTCTTAATTTTGGCAGAATTTCTCAAGTATCAGAAGTATGGTGAATGTTCAGATTATTACAGACTGTTCTGTTTTAGACAGATTCTGTTTTTGATGCATAGTTTGCTTGTTTTGATGAAACTATCAATTTATATCAGTGGATTAAGCCATGAAAAAGTTATGTTACAGTAGACACAATGCAAAAACAAAATATGAATTGGTTTGAAACAGTACTTAGAGTAGTGATTTACTTTATTATACTAACGGATCTTACCGAGTTTTCTGTTGAAGTTTTGTGTGGATGAAGTGTTCGATGATCGAGAAGGTTTCGATGTGAGAAGAAGGAAGAGAGGCAAGAGCTCAAGATTGGGGATGCCCGAGGCACCCCAAGTAAATATTCAAGGAGACTCAAGCGTCTAAGCTTGGGGATGCCCCGGAAGGCATCCCCTCTTTCTTCAACAAATATCGTTATGTTTTCGGATTCGTTTCATTCATGTGATATGTGCAAATCTTGGAGCGTCTTTTGCATTTAGTTTTCACTTTTCCTTTTATGCACCATGCTGGTATGAGATAGTCCTTGGTTGATTTATAGAATTCTCATTGCACTTCAGTTATATCTTTTGAGTATGGCTTTATAGAATGCTTCATGTGCTTCACTTATATCATTTGAAGTTTGGATTGCCTGTTTCTCTTTACATAGACAATCGTCATTTGTAGAATGCTCTTTTGCTTCACTTATATTTGTTAGAGCATGGGCATACCTTTTGTAGAAAGAATTAAACTCTCGTGCTTCACTTATATCTATTTAGAGAGATGTCAGGAACTGGTCATTCACATGGTTAGTCATAAAACCCTACATAAAACTTGTAGATCACTGAATATGATATGTTTGATTCCTTGCAATAGTTTTGCGATATAAAGGTGGTGATATTAGAGTCGTGCTAGTTGAGTAATTGTGAAATTGAGAAATACTTGTGTTGAGGTTTGCAAGTCCCGTGGCATGCACGTATGGTGAACCGTTATGTAACGAAGTTGGAGCATGAGGTGTTTATTGATTGTCTTCCTTATGAGTGGCGGTCGGGGACGAGCGATGGTCTTTTCCTACCAATCTATCCCCCTAGGAGAAGGCGCGTAGTACTTTGTTTCGATAGCTAATAGACTTTTGCAATAAGTATGTGAGTTCTTTATGACTAATGTTGAGTCCATGGATTATACGCACTCTCACCCTTCCATCATTGCTAGCCTCTTCGGTACCGTGCATTGCCCTTTCTCACCTCAAGAATTCGTGCAAACTTCGCCGGTGCATCCAAACCCCGTGATACGATACGCTCTATCACACATAAACCTCCTTATATCTTCCTCAAAACAGCCACCATACCTACCTATTATGGCATTTCCATAGCCATTCCGAGATATATTGCCATGCAACTTCCATCATCATCATATACATGACTTGAGCATTTATTGCCATATTGCTTTGCATGATCGTAAGATAGCTAGCATGGTGTTTTCATGGCTTGTCCGTTTTGATGTCATTGATATGCTAGATCATTGCAGATCCCGGTACACCGCCGGAGGCATTCATATAGAGTCATATCTTTGTTCTAGATATCGAGTTGCAATATTGAGTTGTAAGTAAATAAAAGTGTGATGATCATCATTATTAGAGCATTGCCCCAGTGAGGAAAGGATGATGGAGACTATGATTACCCCGCAAGTCGGCATGAGACTCCGGACGAAAAAAAAATAAAAAAATAAAAAAAGAGAGAGGCCAAAAAAAGAGAAGGCCCAAAAAAGGAGAAAAAAAAGAAAACAAAAAAATGAGAGAAAAAGAGAGAAGGGGCAATGTTACTATCCTTTTACCACACTTGTGCTTCAAAGTTCACCATGTTCTTCATATAGAGAGTCTCTTGAGTTATCACTTTCATATACTAGTGGGAATTTTTATTATAGAACTTGGCTTGTATATTCCAACGATGGGCTTCTTCAAATGCCCTAGGTCTTCATGAGCAAGCAAGTTGGATGCACACCCACTTAGTTTCAGTTTGAGATTTCATACACTTATAGCTCTAGTGCATCCGTTGCATGGCAATCCCTACTCCTCACATTGACATCAATTGATGGGCATCTCCATAGCCCGTTGATTGGCCGCGTCGATGTGAGACTTTCTCCTTTTTTGTCTTCTCCACATAACCCCCATCATCATATTCTATTCCACCTATAGTGCTATGTCCATGGCTCACGCTCATGTATTGCGTGAAAGTTGAAAAGGTTTGAGAAATGTCAAAAGTATGAAACAATTGCTTGGCTTGTCATCGGGGTTGTGCATGATGTGAATATTTTGTGTGGTGAAGATGGAGCATAGCCAGACTATATGATTTTGTCGGGATGAGCTTTCTTTGGCTATTTTATTTCAATAAGACATAATTGCTTGGTTGGTATGCTTGAAGTATTATTGTTTTTATGTCAAAGGATAGAC
The DNA here is from genome assembly GCF_018294505.1 of Triticum aestivum. Classification (NCBI taxonomy): domain Eukaryota; kingdom Viridiplantae; phylum Streptophyta; class Magnoliopsida; order Poales; family Poaceae; genus Triticum; species Triticum aestivum. Next base: position 508,261,555 of record NC_057805.1, on the reverse strand, counting down.
TATTGCTTTGAATCAATCGTGTCTTAATATTCATGCCATGATTAGACATATGATCCAGATTATGCTAGGTAGCATTCCACATCAAAAATTATCTTTTTTATCATTTACCTACTCGAGGACGAGCAGGAATTAAGCTTGGGGATGCTGATACGTCTCCGTCGTATCTATAATTTTTGATTGTTCCATGCCAATATTATTCAACTTTCATATACTTTTTGGCAACTTTTTATACTATTTTTGGGACTAACATAGTGATCCAGTGCCCGGTGCCAGTTCCTGTTTGTTGCATGTTTTATGTTTCGCAGAATATCCATATCAAACGGAATCCAAATGGGATAAGAACGGACGGAGCTTATTTTTGGAATATTTGGAAAACTCCGGATGAAAAATCCACGCGAGACGGTGCCTGAGGTGCCCACGAGGCAGGGGGCGCCCCTGCCCCCCTGGGCGCGCCCCTGACCCTCGTGGGCCACCCGTAAGGCGGTTGATGCCCTTCTTCGGCCGCAAGAAAGCTAATTTTTGGTAAAAAATCACGGCGAAGATTTCAGTCCAATCGGAGTTACGGATCTCCATATATATACGAAATGGTGAGACGGCAGCAGAGGAGAGCGCAGAAACAGAGAGAGACAGAGAGACATATCCAATCTCGGAGGGGCTCTCGCCCCTCCCACGCCATGGAGGCCAAGGACTAGAGGGGAAACCCTTCTCCCATCTAGGGAGGAGGTCAAGGAAGAAGAAGACGAAGGGGCCCCGTCTCCCCTTCTTTTCCGGTGGCGCCGGAACGCTGCCGTGGCCATCATCAACACCGCAATCTTCACCAACAACTTCACCGCCATCATCACCAACTCTTCCCCCCTCTATGCAGTGGTGTAGCCTCTCTCTTACCCGCTGTAATCTCCATTTAAACATGGTGCTCAACACTATATATTATTTCCCAATGATGTATGGCTATCCTATGATGTTTGAGTAGATCCGTTTTGTCCTATGGGTTATTTGATGATCAAGATTGGTTTGAGTTGCATGTTTTATTATTGGTGCTGTCCTATGGTGCTCTCCGTGTCGCGCAAGCGTGAGGGATTCCCGCTGTAGGGTTTGCAATATGTTCATGATTTGCTTATGGTGGGTGGCGTGAGTGACAGAAGCACAGACCCGAGTAAGTAGGTTGTTTGCGTATGGGATAAAGAGGACTTGATACTTTAATGCTATGGTTGGGTTTTACCTTAATGATCTTTAGTAGTTGCGGATGCTTGCTAGAGTTCCAATCATAAGTGCATATGATCCGAGTAGAGAAAGTATGTTAGCTTATGCCTCTCTCTCAAATAAATTTGCAATAATGATTACCGGTCTAGTTATCGATTGCCTAGGGACAAATAACTTTCTCGTGACAAAAATCTCTCTACTAAAACTAATTTAGTTGTGTCTTCATCTAAACATTCCCTAGCTTTTATTTACGTGCTCTTTATATTCTTGCAAACCTATCCAACAACACCTACAAAGTACTTCTAGTTTCATACTTGTTCTAGGTAAAGCGAGCGTCAAGCGTGCGTATAGTTGTATCGGTGGTCGATAGAACTTGAGGGAATATTTGTTCTACCTTTAGCTCCTCGTTGGGTTCGACACTCTTACTTATCGAAAGAGGCTACAATTGATCCCCTATACTTATGGGTTATCAACCACTCAGGGTGAAAAACTTCGATGATAAACCCAGCTGCCAATAGCCGGGCTACCTCTTCTCCCATAGCTTTATGACGCTCCTCATTGAAATGACTGAGGAACTGTTTAACCGGCTTAACTTTGGGATCGACATTAAGGTGGTTCTTAGCGAATTCTCTCGCGACACCTGGCATGTCGGAAGGTTTCCATGCAAAGATGTCCCGATTCTCACAGATGAACTCGATGAGCGTGCTTTACTATTTGGGATCCATCCTAGCGCCCACAGTAAACTACTGACAAGAGTCGCCAGGGACAAAATCCACTTGCTTTGTATCATCAGCCGACTTGAACTTCAGCAGAGGGTCCTGTTCAGTAGTAGGCTTTTTTTGAAAGGAGTCATATCTGCCGGGTCAACATTTTCCTTATAAAACTTAAGCTCCTCGGTAGCACAAGCCGCCTCTGCATAAGCAGCATCTCCTTCTTCACACTCCAAGGCGACTTTCCGATCTCCATGAACCGTAATCATCCCTTTTAGACCTGGCATCTTCAACTGTAAGTAAATGTAGCAAGAGCGGGCCATGAAACAAGCATAAGCCGGCCGTCCAAACAGCACATGATATGGACTCTTGATTCTTACCACTTCAAACCACAAAATCTCTACTCTGTAGTTATATTCATCGCCAAAGGCAAATTCCAGGTCAATCCTCCCCACAGGGTATGCCGACTTGCCCAGCACAACTCCGTGAAAGACTGTAGAAGACGGCTTAAGATCCTTCTTCGTGAGATTCGTCCACCAAAAAGTGTCATAATACAAGATGTTAATACTGCTACCACCATCCATAAGCACCTTGGTGAACTTATATCCACCTACCTAGGGGGCCACCACAAGAGCCAGATGACCTGAATTATCAACCCGGGACGGGTGATCTGCCCGCCTGCAAATTATTGTTTGCTCAGACCACCTCAAATACTGTGGAATAGCTGGCTCAACCGCATGAACCGCCCGTTTACGAACCTTCTGATTACGCTTGTAGGTACTTGTAGTGAAGACGTCATATTGCCCACTGTTAAGTTGCTTGGGGTTACTCTAATACCCATATTGGTTGTTCCCCTGGCCAGATTGCTGATGACCCTGATTCTTATAGCTATAGTTTGAGCCGCATCCATTGAAGCCGGATCCTGAGAACCCGCCGAAACCTGACCTGCCAGGTGGTCCATTGCCTTTATCAGGATATGCTGCTGAAACATCTGGTTCTTAAGCTCCCGGATGATATCACAACCCTTTAAAGCATGTTTGGCTGGCTTGTAAGGATGACTATGCTTTGGACAACGGCTATTGAGCATTTCCTCCAGACTTTGTAACTTCCCTCCATTGAAGGGTTGCTTACCATTGCCATTACGATGTTGATTCTTATACCCAGCGTGGTGTTAGCCACCAGATCAGACCCGTTATCGGGGTACCTGCGCTTACCACCGCTGCTCTGGTTATTGCCATTGTGCCCTGCCACATTCTACTACTGGCCCTTAACACCGCCGTTTTTCTTGCCTTTGTTAGACTTATCATCATCAGAACTGGGGTCCTTCGTATTGTCAGAATCTGCATATTTCGTGAGAGCACTCATGAGTTCCCCCATGTCCTGACACGTACGCTTGAGCCGCCCGACCTTCTGCTTAAGGGGCAAACAATGACAGTTCTTCTCCAGAATCAAAACAGCTTGAGCCGCCGCAATGTTCTCTGACGAGTGGATGATAGTAGAGACCCACCGGACCCAGTGATGGGCCGACTCATCCTCACGCTGCACACGGTCTTGCATGTTCCTTGAAAATTCTTGACAAAACGTGCCTTTAACTCTGCCCATGAGTTGATAGAATTAGGAGGCAGGATTTTAACCACGTGCGAGTCGGCCCCTCCAACATCATGGTGAAGTACTTCGCGCAAACTGCATCACTGACTTCCAACATGTCCATGGCTAACTGTAGCTCTCAATCCAAGCTTCCGGCTCAAGATCTGCCATGTAGTTTGGAACTTTTCGAGGACCATTGAAATCCTTAGGCATACGCTCATTGCGCATAGCCGGCACAAGGCACAACACTCCAAGGGTCCTGGAATTCGACCCGGCTCCCGCGGAAACTAAAGGATTCACGGGGGGCTACTCATGAGCCCCCTGGTTAACTGCCTCCGCTTCACGGCGGGCTCTTGCATCTGTGCGTGTGGTATGGTGCTGGTTATCCTGGGGCGCGTTACGACGCCGCTCGCTGCTGGACACGGCTGGCGACTCAGCATGCCGGCTGTAACTACGGCTTGGTAATGGAGTCGAATGCACATGGTGCCGACTGTAAGAATAATTGGCCTGCTGAGCAATCGCGGTCTGAAGGAGCCCAATAGCGTTCCTGGTCTCGACTGAGCCAGCGTGTCACCAACAACGGGAATCGTAGAAAGCTGGGTTGCCTCTGCTAACATATTATCCACCGGGTTGGAGAAATGACTGGATGGAGTTAAAAACTGCTGTGGTTGGATCGGGTTAGGGCTCGGGACCCTGTCCTCCCTTCGGGTGGGCTCTGGCTGGCGAGGCTGAGCCACCGCCCCACTTCTAGGCACATTAGTAGTTAACGGGGGTATAACTGGTGCTCCATGGTTACTCGTGCCAGCTCCAGGTGTGTTAAACAGACGTGTGGGCTGGTAACCCGAATATAAGCGACTCTGATGCCAACTTCGAAGAACCGCCTCGGAAGCGTTCTGGTCAAGGTTTAGCCACCAAGCTTCAGCCCGCAAGCGTTCTCTTTCTGCCTGTAACCCACACATCCGGGTGTTTTCCTGATCTATCTCCTCCAGGGCCTTAGTCATCTGCTCTCGAAGCTTGGCAATCTCTGCTTTGTGCTCTGCCTGATTTTCTGCAGTGACCTCAGTTGCCAGCAAGCTTGTAAGAGTACTCATCAGCTCCGCCAAGGTTTGAATCAGTGACCTCGTTGAGCCGGATCCTCAGGGAGCCGCTGCCCCAGCCGGGTTAGTAGCGGCCGTTGCTCCCAACGGTGTTGAACTGTTAATAAGCGCCGTTCCTACCATGTAGATGGCGGCTCGGTTCGGCGGCTCGCAGGGGTCTGGAATACTGTTGCCATCAGAGTAGCCTCCAAGCCTGCCATCATGAAGATAGTAGATCGATTCCGTCTCTTCGGTCGAGGACTCATCATATGTGTGGACGAGAGTCTCTCCTCCAGATTTAGAAATCAATTCCACGCCCTGCGTGAAACCATTGAAGACGTGCTTCCGCCGGCTTGAGACCGGCCGGGTTGCATGCACCGAGCCGGCTCGATGAGGTCGGTGCAGAAGTCCGGCTCGGGTTTAGATCCACCAATCTTGTCAATGAAGACATGGATTCCGCCGAAGGGGACCCAGTACCCATACTCGATTGAGTCGGCCTTGATACGTCTCCAACGTATCTACAATTTATGATGTATTCATGCTAATATATTATCATTCTTGGATGTTTTACAATCATTTTATAGCAACTTTATATCATTTTTTGGGACTAACCTATTGACCAAGTGCCCAATGCCAGTTGTTGTTTTTTGCTTGTGTTTTACATATCAGGAAATCAATATCAAATGGAGTCCAAACACCGCGAAACTTTTTACAGAATGTTTATGAACCAGAACACCCAGGATGGGCCAGAACAGCACCTGGGGGGTGCCCCGAGGGGGGCACAACCCACCAGGGCGCGCCTGGGCCCCCAGGCGCGCCCAGGTGGTTTTGCCCACCTCGGTGGCCTCCCGCACCCCCTCGTCGCACTATAAATTCACAAATATTCCAAAACCCCCCGGGGTTAACCTAGATCAGAAGTTCTGCCGCCACAAGGCTGTGTAGCCACCGAAAACCAATCTAGACCCGTTCCGGCACCCTCCCGGAGGGGGGAATCATCTCCGATGGCCATCTTCATCATCCCGGCGGCCACCACGATGAGGAGGGAGTAGTCCACCCTCGGGGCTGAGGGTTTGTACTAGTAGCTATGTGTTTAATCTCTCTCTCTCTCTCTCGTGATCTATATCATGGGCTTTGTTAATATAGATGGATCATATGATGTTTCTCCCCTCTATACTCTTGTTGTGATGAATTGAATCTTTACCCTTTAAAGTTTTGTCTTGTCGGATTGAATATTCAGATATGAGAACACATGATGTATGTCTTGCGTTATGAATACTTGAGGTGACAATGGGGTATCATATTGATTCACTTGATGTATGTTATGGCACTCAACTTGCAGATTCCCGAGGTGATGTTGGGGTAATCTATGCACAGGGGTTGATGCACATTTTTATTATCTTTTCTCGTTTAGAAACTTTGGGGTCTCTTTGTAGTTCTTTGTGCGGATTGAGTATTATGAATATGAATTTTCTTCGGTGTTATTTTAGTACGAACTCTTGATTAGATCGATCGGAAAGAATAGCTTGCGTTATTTGAGTACGAACTCTAGGATAGATCGATCGGAAATAATAGCTTTGAGGTGGTTTCGTGCCCTACAAGCAATTTCTATCTTTTGTTCTCCGCAAATAGGAACTCGGGAGTGATTCTTTATTGCACTTTGAGGGATAATCATATGATCCAACAATGTTAGCGAAAGTACGGACCCTAGGCCTCATTTTCAAGCATTGCAATACCGTTTTTGTGGCCGTTTACTATTTGCTACATTGCTGTTTTTATTTATTCAGATTATAAAAATATATTTCTACCATCAATATTACACTTTTATCACCATCTCTTCGCGGAACTAGTGCACCTATACAATTTGCCATTGTATTGGTTGTGTTGGGGACACAAGAGATTTCTTGTATTAGGTTGCAGGGTTGTTCGAGACAGACCATCTTCATCCTAAACCTCCCACGGATTGATAAACCTTAGGTCATCCACTTGAGGGAAAATTTCTACTGTCCTACAAAACTCTGCGCTTGGAGGCCCAACACGAGTCTACAAGAATAAAGTTGCGCAGTAGACATCAAGCTCTTTTCTGGCGCCGTTGCCGGGGAGGTGACTGCTTGAAGGTATATCTTTAGATATTGCAATCGAATATTTTAGTTTCTTGTTTTGTCACTAGTTTGGTTTATAAAAGAAAACTACATAAAAAATGGAATTTAGGTTGCATCATATTATTGATCATCTTTATAATTTCTTTCTTGAAAATGATGGTCCGGAAAATTGTGCTCAATTGTTAGTAGAAGAAGTCAATAAAATGTTTGGCACAAAATATTTGAATGATGAGCATGATTGTAATGTTGTTAGTGTGATCTTTGAATATCCAAAATGCTAATGATGACTGCACAAGTCATGAAAAAAATGTTTCTTATAAGCATGTTACTTTTTGCGGAGTGAATTGGGAGTGCAATTGCACACCAAAAAGTGAAGATAGATTTTGTAAGAAGCATCAATATTTAGAAACGAAAACGTTGCAAGAGAGGATAGATGATTGTGCTGAAAGATTTAATTTTTTCGCCACCCTTGTGAACTTTGCAATGAACATGGTCATTTAAATCTCCAATGCAAATTCTTTCATGAGCAAATCGTGTCCAAAAATTGTGATAACTTGATTACCCTTGAGCATCATAAAGAGCTTAGTCTTCTTTTGGGGTATGAAGAAATGAAACGTATAACTAAGGGTATTCCAAAATTTAATCTCAAGAGATTTCTTGATTTTGATCTAGAGGAAATTGATATGTTTTGTGTGGTAAATTGCATTGAGAATCCTTATATTGCCAACTATGTAAAGACAAGAAAACAATTAGAATATGAAGAGAGTACCCTCCTAGTGTTTATTATGATGAATCAGGTAACGAGGAGGAGCTTCCTATCCAATCAATCTCTTCAATAAGAAGCTTGAATTTTTTATTAAACCCACACATGATGTGGTGAAGAAGAAGATAAGAAGAAAGAATAAAGGTAAAAAGGTATCTCTCCCAAATAATGTTGCTCCTATCACCATTATGCCTCATGAAAGTGAATCAAATATGTTGATGGAGGATGATGATATTGAGTATGATTTTGTGATACCTACTACTTTTTGCAATGATTATGATTGGGAAGACAACGATATCCCTTATGATCTTGAAAATATTTTTAGCACTTGCTTGGAAGAATATGATAATAATGTTTGCTATACTATTGGTGCCATTCATGCTATTGATAAGAATTATTGTGATGATATGCAAACCCCCAAGCTTGGGGATTCTATATTTGATGAAGATGAAATTTTTACTCCCCCAAGTTTTGATGAGAAAATTTATTATGATGAAAGCATGCCTCCTATTTATGATGATTATATTGATGAAAGTGGGTTTGGAAGTGTGTCAACTCTAGGCACTAATGATCCCACTATTTTGGAGGGTGTTGAATCTTATTGTAATAATTATGAAAGTGGATTTGGAGAGGTCATGACTTTATTTAGTGATGAATCCACTATTTCGGAAGAGGTTTCAATTGATTATTATGAGAACGAAGTTGCTATCTATGATGATTATGGTGATGACATATATGCTATAAAGAATAATGATAACCATGAAACTTTTCATCATGATTTTAATTTTCAATCCCATGATAGTTACTTTGTTGAGTTTGCTCCCACTACTATTCATGAGAATAAATTTGCTGATGTGGAGAGTAGTAAAATTTCTATGCTTGTGGGTCATGGAAAGAATGCTCTATGTGATAGTTATATTGTTGAATTCATTCATGATGCTACTGAAAATTATTTTGAGGGAGGAACATATGCTTGTCGGAATTGCAATAATATCAAGTTTCCTCTCTATGTGTTGAAAGTTTTGAAGTTATGCTTGTTTTGCCTTCCTATGCTAGTTGATTCTTGTTCCCATAAGTTGTTTGCTCACAAAATCCCTATGCATAGGAAGTGGGTTAGACTTAAATGTGCTAGTCATATGCTTCATGATGCTCTCTTTGTGTTTCAATTCTTATCTTTTATGCGAGCATCATTGAAATCATCATGCCTAGATAAAACGCATTAAAGAAAAGCGCTTGTTGGGAGACAGCCCAACACTTTTACCTACTGTTTTTGTGTGTTCACATGATTATGCTACTGTATTAATCATGTTTTATTGCTTTTGTTTCAATAAAGTGCCAAGTAAAGCCTTTAGGATCTTCTTGGGTGATAGTTGTTTGATCTTGCTGAAAAACAAAAACTTTTGCACTCACGAAAATAATTTTCATAAATCAAAAACATGATTTTACTCTGTTTCATTTTGCAGAATATTCATATACAAATTGCTCAGGTTGTCCTAAATTTTCAGAATTTTTGGAGTAGCAGAAGTATGGTTGGAGTACAGATTACTACAGATTGTTCTGTTTTTGACATATTCTGTTTTCAATGCATAGTTTGCTTATTTTCTAGTTTCTATGGCTTATATTGCTCAGTATAAGTTGTGGAAATGATATGCTATAGTAGGCATGGTGTGGAAAAAATTATGAATCTTTTCTTTGACAGTACCAAAGTGAAATGGTTTGCTATTTATCATACTAACCTATCTCACGAAGTTCCGTTAAGTTTTGTGTGATTGAAGTTTTCAAGTTTTGGGTGAGATATCGATATGAGGAGAATAAGGAGTGACAAGACCCTAAGATTGGGGATGCCCAAGGCACCCCCAAGGTAATATTCGAGGAAGATCCAAGCAACTAAGCTTGGGGATGCCCAGAAGGCATCCCCTCTTGCGTCTCCAACATTATCGGTAACCTCACATGGAGCTATGTTTTCATTCGTCACATGATATGTGTTTTACTTGGAGAGTCATTTTCTTTTTCTAGGATTTGCTTGCTGTTATTTAGAATAATGTTTTGCATCTTTATTTTCAATATAAATGTCAAGGATAGCCTTTACCATGCTTATTTTGCAAGTATACATGTTGTTGTTTCAAAACAAAAAGTTTATCGCTGTTGCAAAAATTCCCGAGAAAAGTCAGAATTTGATAAAATGTTGAAGCTTTTTGAACAGTAAGCTATGATAAATTTTCTACAGTGTGGAAAATTTTCATATTTTTTGGAGTTAGGGAAGTATTGATACTCTTGCATTCTTTACAGACAATACTGTTTTGGCAGATTGCTGTCATGTTTGCATTATTTGCATATGTTTTCTTGTTTAATGATTTTATTTGAGGATAGGAGTATTAAATATGCAAAGGAATTTAGTATGCAATGGTGAACAATAATTTTAGTGATTTGCTACAGTAGAGAATGATAAAGTTTTTGCATTGGTTTATACTAACTTATCTCACGAGTTCTTGTTGAGTTTTGTGTGGATGAAGTTTTTAAGATTTAGGTAGACCTTGATATAAAGGAAATAAGGAGACACAAAAGCTCAAGCTTGGGGATGCCCAAGGCATTTGAAGATAATATTTCAAGAAGTCTCAAGCATCTAAGCTTGGGGATGCCCCGGTAGGCATCCCACCTTTCTTCTTCAACAACTATCGGTTAGTATCGGTTGAACCTAAGTTTTTGCTTCTTCACATGATGTGTGCTATTCTTGGAATGTCATTTTATTTTGTTTTTGCTTGCTGTTTTAATAAAATACTTAGATCTGAAACTTCTAAATAAGAGAGAGTCCTCACATAGCTATCTATTTACTTAACTACTCGCATGATCTTCACTTATATCTTTTTGGAGTAGTTTGTCATTTACTCTTGTGCTTCACTTATATCCTATGAGTAAATTTTTGAATAAATTGAATGTAATGAAGTTGAAATTATATGTTCATATCATGCCTAGTGGTAGCTTCACATTGGGTTTGGAAAGTGAAATCTTTTAAGGCTTGACAATCACAATATTGGCCATACAAGCAATTCATTAATGATTAGTAGAAGGAAGAGAACTTTCACATGCAAATACACTATCTTGGAAATCTTTTGTGATTGTGAGCCCCCATCAAAATATTATATGCCAAAATTGTTGACGTTGGACAAGGAAGACAATGTAATGATTTATGTTTGTTCATATTCAAACAGAAGTTATATTGTCATAGATCCTTCAACATGTGGTGCTTGCCCCCCCATCTTTGCTAGCCAAAAATTCCGCACCAAGTAGAGATACTACTTGTGCATCCAAAAAACCTTAAACCCAAATCTTATTTTCAAGTGTCCACCATACCTACCTAAGGATTGAGTCAGATCCTTCAAGTAAGTTGTCATCGGTGCAATAAGGCAATAAAAATTGCTTCTAAAAGTGTGAGATCATTTAGTGTAAGAGAAAATTGAGCGTTATACGAACTTGTGATGGTAACGAATAAAAGCGACAAACTGCATAATAAAGGTTTTCATCACAAGGGCAATATAGCATGAAGTTCTTTTGCACTAAGGGGTTGAGCATACAAAGAAATAAGCGCATGGCAACCTCTGCTTCCCTCCGCGAAGGGCCTATCTTTTACTTTATGTATTTACTTTTATGCAAGAGTCAAAGTTTTTCTCTCTATTCCTTTTTATTTTTCTCCTTTGGCAAGCATCATGTGGTGAGGAAAGATCTAGGCACATATGTCCAGTTGAATATGGGTAGCATGAGTTATTATTGTTGACATCACCCTTGAGGTGAATACGTTGGGAGGCGAAACTATAAGCCCCTATCTTTCTATGTGTCCGGTTGAAACGTTTTGCTCATGTGTATGCGGTGAGTGTTAGCAATCATAGAACACTATATGGTGGTTGAGTATGTGGAGCTCTTACTTAAACTCTGTTGAATAAGTTGAATTACAATTGCTTGGTGACTGAGAACATAGGTTGTTGAGTTTCAAGAGAATTCATTGTTTGAACCATAACACGTGAATTGGTTGCTACTTTAACATGAGAAGTTTTATAAGAAAGAATTGCTGTTATGATGCTAGGAAAAGTGATTGAAATTATCATTGATCAAACTTATGCACTTTGCTAGCATTCACACTTCATAAATTATTTCTTTTATCATTTACCTACTCGAGGACGACTAGGAATTAAGCTTGGGGATTCTGATACCTCTCCAACGTATCTATAATTTATGAAGTATTCATGCTAATATATCATCATTCTTGGATGTTTTACGATCATTTTATAGCAACTTTATATCATTTTTCGGGACTAACCTATTGACCCAGTGCCAGTTGCTGTTTTTTGCTTGTTTTTTACATCGCAGGAAATCAATATCAAATGGAGTCCAAACACCGCGAAACTTTTTGGAGAATTTTTATGGACCAGAACACCCAGGATGGGCCAGAGCAGCACCTGGGGGGTGCCCCGAGGGGGGCACAACCCACCAGGGCACGCCTGGGCCCCCAGGCGCGCCCAGGTGGGTTGTGCCCACCTCGGTGGCCTCCCGCACCCCCTCTTCGCCCTATAAATTCACAAATATTCCAAAACCCTTCGGGGTTAACCTAGATCAGAAGTTCCGTCGCCGCAAGGCTCTGTAGCCACCGAAAACCAATCTAGACCCGTTCCGGCACCCTGCCGGAGGGGGGAATCATCTCCGGTGGCCATCTTCATCATCCCGGCGGCCACCACAATGAGGAGGGAGTAGTCCACCCTCGGGGCTGAGGGTTTGCACCAGTAGCTATATGTTTACTATCTCTCTCTCTCTCTCTTTCTCATGATCTATATGATGGGACTTGTCAATATAGATGGATCATATGATGTTTCTCCCCTCTATACTCTTGTTCTGATGAATTGAATCTTTACCCTTTAAAGTTTTGTCTTGTCGGATTGAATATTCAGATATGAGAACACATGATGTATGTCTTGCAGTATGAATACTTGAGGTGACAATCGGGTATCGTATTGATTCACATGATGTATGTTATGGCACTCAACTTGCGTATTCCCGAGGTGATATTGGGGTAATCTATGCATAGGGGTTGATGCACATTTTTATTATCTTTTCTCTGATAGAAACTTTGGGTCTCTCCGTAGTTCTTTGTGTGGATTGAGTATTATGAATATGAATTTGCTTTGGTGTTATTTTAGTACGAACTCTTGATTAGATCGATCGGAAAGAATAGCTTGCGTTATTTTAGTACGAACTCTAGGATAGATCGATCGAAAAGAATAGCTTTGAGGTCGTTTCGTACCCTACAAACAATTTCTATCTTTTGTTCTCCGCTAATAGGAACTCGGGAGTGATTCTTTATTGCACTTCGAGGGATAATCGTTAGCATTGTTGGGAGATTGCACTAGATAAAGTACGGACCTTAGACCTCATTTTCAAGCATTGCAATACCGTTTTTGTGCCCGTTTACTATTTTCTACCTTGATATTTTTATTTATTCAGATCATAAAAGTATATTTCTACCATCAATATTACACTTTTATCACCATCTCTTCGCCGATGTAGTGCACCTATACAATTTGCCATTGTATTGGGTGTGTTGGGGACACAAGAAATTTCTTGTATTTGGTTGCAGGGTTGTTTGAGAGAGACCATCTTCATCCTAGACCTCCCACGGATTAATAAACCTTAGGTCATCCACTTGAGGGAAAATTGCTACTGTCCTACAAAACTCTGCGCTTGGAGGCCCAACATGAGTCTACAAGAATAAAGTTGTGTAGTAGACATCAGACCTCAGGAGCCCGGCCAGCGTCGTCGATGTAGAGCTTTGGTCATCCTGTCAACGACGTATCTATCGAGCCCAATGAAAGTGCCCTTCAAGAACTCAAAACCACCATGTTGAGGCCCCACGGTGGGTGCCAACTGTCATGGTTTTTTCACGGCAGATGTCCTCATGAAAGGACTTAAGCATGAGGCCATCACAACGGTAACTAACTTGTCGGGGTTGAGCGGGACGAGAGACACGTTATTACCCAGGTTCGGCCCCTCTCGGTGGAGGTAAAAGCCTACGTCCTGCTTTATCTTGTATTGCTTGAGTATCGATTACAAGGGAGCGGATTCGCTTGACCTAGTTATCGATTGATTGTAACATGTCTATTTTATGCTGGGGACTCGCCTTTATATACAGGTCGAGGCCACCGGCTTACAAGAGTCCGAGTTGGTCATGTTTCATAACCGTTACTAGCTCTAAGTCACCTTGCCTTTCTCAGCAAGTCGTCATTGGATGGCTTACACTTCTGGGCCACGCACCGTCTTCTGACCTTGGGCTCAATCCAGCCCATCTTGTAAGTCGCCTCTTCATTCCTATGCCCTGATCACCTGGGCCTGTCTAAGGCCCGTCACCTTGAGTCGCCAGCGGCCTAACCCAGCCCTTTTAGGGCGGGTTATATCGGGGGGTTATATCCCCAACATACCCGATCATGAGGAAATTGATTAGAATAGTGGTAATTATTATTTTACCACCTTACATTTAGCTTATGATCAAGTCGACTACATGTTGTACTAATATTTGTGAACGGTTCAGGTTCCTTTTGCTGAAGGAGCAACACAGGCTTGCGGTCGAAAGCGACTCGTCTTCTCAGTCGCCGATGAGGCCCAAGTGGGACACCCCTCTCAACCGGGCCTTGAACCAACTGAAGGGACTCCCTTTGGACCAGCGCCCGCAATATGGACGTGTGCACGACATCGGAGATGGCGCCACGTGGAAGTACTATTATGATGAGGGCCCGGAGGCCAAGAAGCATAGAAAGAAGTTCATTCAGGCGAACATCGACGAGAAGGTGAAGCTTTCGGTCGAGAAAAAAGTAGCTGAGGACAAGAAAAAGGCAGCTGAGGCCAGAAATGAGTTTGTCCAGCAGGCAGTCGATGCAGCTGCAGTTGATTACAAAAATGATTTTGCTACTAACTTGATTCCGGCTGTCATCAAATGGACCAAGGAAAATCCAGAAAAGACGGCACATGATTTTCCCATGCCCAGCTTCCTCGAGAGCACCTCGGTTAATATCGCAACCGCACCATCACGTGCTCTCGCAACCACACCTGCTCCCGCACCCGCACCCGCTCATAGTAGCCCGTCCTCTGTCTCTGGCGTGCTAGCAGGGCCTTTGTCTTGGGCTGACCTCGACGCCCTCGCGGTAATTACATGTCGCACCAACATATATCTATAATCTTCCGTTTTTGTTGCCTTTTGGATGTTTTACACCACAGCCATGTCTTTGCAGGCCAATGAAACCCCTTGCAACATACTCTATGTGATCAAAGGCCTAAAGGTGGACGTGGGAAAGGCAGTGATAACGAAGCCCTTGGAACTCAAGTTCCACGGCCAGCCGATCCCCGTTGGAAACTTCAGGGTTACCTTCTTGTCGAGTGTGAAAGCAGGCCACAAAGATTTGCCTCCTCAAGTACGGCTCAGGGGAGAGGAGGATGAGACCCCGTTGCGGTCTGGAGAATGCAACGGTTGGATGCTGCTGATACGTCTCCAACGTGTCTATAATTTTTTATTGTTCCATGCTATTATATTATCTGTTTTGGATGTTTAATATGCATTAATATGCTATTTCATATGATTTTTGGGACTAACCTATTAACCTAGGGCCCAGTGCCAGTTTCTGTTTTTTTTCTTGTTTTAGAGTTTCGCAGAAAAGGAATACCAAACGGAATAAAACTTTCGCGATGATTTTTCTTGGACCAGAAGACACCCAGGAGACTTGGAGTGCAAGTCAGAACAGCCTCGAGGCAGCCACAAGGGTGGAGGGTGCGCCCCCCAACCTTGTCGACCCCTCGTAGCTCCCCTGACCTAATTCTTCCTCCTATATATATTCTTATACCCCAAAAACAACCAGGGGAGCCACGAAACCACTTTTCCACCGCTGCAACCTTTTGTACCCGTGAGATCCCATCTTGGGGCCTTTTCCGGCATCCTGTTGGAGGGGACTCGATCACGGAGGGCTTCTACATCAACGCCATTGCCTCTCCGATGAAGCGTGAGTAGTTTACTTCAGACCTACGGGTGCGTAGCTAGTAGCTAGATGGCTTCTTCTCTCTCTTTGATTCTCAATACAAAGTTCTCCTCAATGTTCTTGGAGATCTATTCGATGTAATACTCTTTTGCGGTGTGTTTGCCGAGATCCGATGAATTGTGAATTTATGATCAGCTTATCTATGAATATTATTTGAATCTTCTCTGAATTCTTATATGCATGATTTGATATCTTTGCAAGTCTCTTCAAACTATTGATTTTGTTTTTCTTGCAATGGGAGAAATGCTTAGCTTTGGGTTCAATCTTGTGGTGTCCTTTCCTAGTGATAGTAGGGGCAGCAAGGCATGTATTGTATTGTTGCCATCGAGGATAAA
Organism: Triticum aestivum; assembly: GCF_018294505.1. Lineage (NCBI taxonomy): Eukaryota > Viridiplantae > Streptophyta > Magnoliopsida > Poales > Poaceae > Triticum > Triticum aestivum. The sequence continues at coordinate 508,245,719 of NC_057805.1, read as the reverse complement.
AATATGAGGTTTTCATCATATTGCTTGAGTTAATCCCGCTATATCATGTCATCTTGCTTACACTACAAAAAAAAGACACATCCGTGACATTTTGGGCCGAACGAATTTTTTTCTGTCATACATATGACATTTCTATGACGATAATTGTGACAAAACCCGGTATCATCATAGATGTGGTGGGCTGCTACTTCTATGACAAAAAATCATGACAGAAAATGGGCTTTTCGTCCTAGGTGGGCCGGAGACGCAGCTGCATGACATTCTTTGGGCCGTCCATGACGGAGAAAACCATGGTAGAAGCGAGGGGGAGGAAAATTTCGGGGAGTTCCCGGTTACGGTGGGAGGTCAGGGGCCGAGCGATGCGCGTTTCTCTCGTACACGTACGCGCGTGTGTGCAAGGCGTTGGCTCTAACTGAACCCGAGCGAGGCGTTGGGCTCTAACTGAACCCGAGCGATTGCACTGCAGGCTACGCGTTACTGAACCCGAGCGATCGATCGATGGCTGTTAAGTGAACCCGATCGAGCGATTCAGTCGCTACTGCTGCTAACTGAAGCCGATCGATAGGATGAACAGTGAGCGTTGCGAGGGGGGTTGGATGAATAGTAAGCGGTGGCGTTGCCTCTGGATGAACAGGACCCCGTGGTGTGGTGGAGGGCTGGATAAACAGTAGACGGTGGAGGGGTGCCCGTGGAGGGGTGGTTGAACAGGACCCCGTGGTGTTGAGGGCTGGATGAACGTTAGACGGTGGAGGGGTGCCCGTGGAGGGGTGGTTGAACAGTAGCCGGTGGAGTAGCGCGCGGTGGAGGCTGGAGGAGGTCGACGGTAGCCCATGGAGGCTGGAGGAGGTCGACGGTGGAGATGAACAGTATCCCGTGGAGTCCCGTTTTGCGGTACGCCACACCCCTCCCGATGAACAGGACCCCCGTTTTGACCGTAGGAGGTCCGTTTCGTCCGTTTTGCGGTACGCCACACCCCCCGATCAATAGGACCCCCGTTTCGACCGTAGGAGGTCCGTTTCGTCCGTTTTGCGGTACGCCACACCCCTCCCGATCAACGGGACCCC
>NC_057805.1:508243704-508244542 GCF_018294505.1 Triticum aestivum | reverse complement strand
GGACCCCCGTTTCGACCGTAGGAGGTCCGTTTCGTCCGTTTTGCGGTACGCCACACCCCTCCCGATCAACAGGGCCCCCGTTTCGACCGTAGGAGGTCCGTTTCCTCCGTTTTGCAGTACGCCGCACCCCTCCCGATCAACAGGACCCCGTTCCGAATGTAGGGGGTCCGTTTCCTCCGTTCTGCGGTACGCCAGGCCTCGTTTCCATTGCCTGTTCCGTCCAAGCCCTCCCGATGAACACGACCACACATTCCGTTGCGACCCAGCCGGTTGGCTCCCACGCGTTCCGTTGCCTCCCGATGAACACGACGCATTCCGTTGCCTCCCGATGAACACGACGCATTCCGTTGCCTCCCCGTGAACACGACGCATTCCGTTGCCTCCCCATGAACACGATGACGACGCTGTTTCTCCGTTCCGACCCAGCCATGTACACGAGCCCTGGCCGTACGTATGCGCGAGTAGGCGTTCGAGACCCTGCCCGTATGTACAAATACGTGGCCGTATTTTCTTTCTTGCACCCTGGCCGCTGTACGTACGTGTACATGCTACGTGCGCGCCTCTACTACGACACGTGCGTGCCTCTACTACGACACGCGCGCCTCTACATCGACCAGTATGTACGTACACGTTCGCGACCAGAATGACAACGCTACGTACGCTTCAACCAGGTGGGTCCCGACTGTCAGGCACTTCCTTGCCTGCGAAGATGTAGCTGGTGGGTCCCAGCAGTCAGGGGGGCGAATCGTTTTGTTTTTTCTTTTTTTTGCCCAGACGCACTTCCTTGCGTGCGAAGGTGTAGCTACTGGGTCCCAGCAGTCAGGGGGGCGAATCATTT
>NC_057805.1:508229573-508243459 GCF_018294505.1 Triticum aestivum | reverse complement strand
CTTCCTTGCGTGCGAAGGTGTAGCTGGTGGGTCCCAGCAGTCGGGGGGGGGATCGTTTTTTTTTTCAGACGCACTTCCTTGCGTGCGAAGATGTAGCTGGTGGGTCCCAGCAGTCAGGGGGCGAATCTTTTTTTCGGACGCACTTCCTTGCGTGCGAAGATGTAGCTCGTGGGTCCCAGCAGTCAGGGGGCGAATCATTTTTTTCGCGAAATACGGTGGCCCGTCCGGTGGGTCCCCGCTGTCAGGTGGAGGAATAATTATTTTGCGCGTAATAAGGAGGCACTTCCTTGCGGCTGCCGTGGACCCAGTTGTCAGCCTCTCCACGTACAGTCCACGTCCGATGGAAGTCGTTCTTTGACCACGTTGACCACGTCGCGCCGAGAGCACCAGGGCGGTGGACGACGGCGAGGCCTAGGAAGGGGACGACGCGGAGCCGGGGAAGACGCGGCAGTGGATGCGCACGCCGAGAGGAGTACGAGGGTTCACTGGTTCGGCTGCGCTGCTGTCGCCGCGGAATAACAGGGGCTGTGGGTGAGCGGAGGGATGGCCTGGCCAGTGGTGGGAGTAATAGGGGGCGGTGAGGCCTCCGTGACAGCACAGCCGGCCACGGGAGGCAGGAGCAGGCGGCACGACCGGCGTTGCTTGGGGCGGCTGGAGCAAGAAGACCAGAGGTTGAAGAAGCACGACGGCCGTTGGATGGACATCGTACGGTCACTCCAGCTAGAATCGTTTATATTGACTAAGTTGACAAAGCCCTTGGTACATCAACTTAGTAGGCCCACAGGTTAGCTTCCGAAATAGTGCGCCCCAGATGTCAGGGGGAGGAATCATTTTTTGGGCGGGTGAAGCTAGAATATCCGAGATTGAAGAAGAAGCACGGCATCCGTTGGATGGACATCCAACGGCCACTGCTGCTAGAACCGTGTGTTGACTATAAGTTGACAAAGCCTTGCATACGGGTCAACTCTGTTTTTTAGGGGACGCGTCAACTTAGTAAGGCCAGAAGTGTGTGGCAGAGAACTTATAGCCCATTTGAGATTTGTAAGAATGTGTAGCCCATTTTTGAATTCTAATGGAATTTACTACAACCCATTTACAGTTTGTTAAAAGTACAACCCATTTCAACCAACCGTTCAAAACATAATTCAATAAAATTTCCCACATTTTGATGGGATCCGAAATATTTTTATCCCGAAATTTCTAGTCAGATTAAATACAATTTCAATATAAATTTATATTACGTAAAAATCCAACGAAACATTGCGCTCGCAACAATTAATGAAATTAAAATTTTTAATATCCAAAAATAATATTTTATAAAGTAATCACGTGTTTGGTGCATTTTTTTATAGTTACTGCCCAGTTTTTATAATTACATCCCATTTATTATTTCTTAAAGCCCATTTTCTTGTTAAGCCTAATGCATCCCTCCTAGGAAAGATTTGCAGCCCAGCGGGGCGGAGAATAACAACTTGACCTTGCCTGGGTATTCCTAAAAAAAAGTATAGCTGGGCTAGCCATTTTCAACTGGAAAAAAATTAATATCTGGGCTGGATATCTGGCCTGGGCTAGACGGGCCACAGCCCGCCCAGTTAATACCTGCAGCGATGTTTTCGTTGTTGTTCAGAGGAGAAAAATTAATATCTGGGCTAAACATCGAAAAACTCTGTAGTGCTCACACCTCAAAAACACAAATACTGCTCGAGCTGCTTGGTCCCAGTTGTCGGCCGCTTCTTGTGCAATTCTCTCGTTTATTGACTACTACATAGGTTCACAATGGGGTGGGACCGTGATGTCAGGAATCCAGGAGGAAGCAAAATAAATTATAGTTATATATATATATATATATATATATATATATATATATATATAATAAGGAGGCACTTGCGTACGTGAGGCTATGGACCTCGTGGGTCCCCATTGTCATCCTCTCCAAGTAAAGTCATGTCCTCGCCCGCGCGCGCTTTCCGCCCGAAATAGTCAGCGCCGCCCGCCCCACTTCCCGGTGCAGGCGATCGATTCGCCTTCAAACGACACAAGTGCCGTCCGTCCGTCCATCTGCCGCCCACATTAATGATACGCGGTTGCCGAGGCGGCTACTCCGGCGCCACACGTCCGTCCCTCCGCCCGCCCACCATTGCTATATAAACTACTGCGCCGGCCATAGCCGCAGTCATCCGCATCCGTTCCCTTTCTCCTGTCCACACCACTACTGCCCACCATGGCTTCCTCACGCTCCAGCGCTCTTCGGGACGGGCGGACGACGGACCACAAGGAGATGGCAGCCATTGCTGCCGACCGGCTGGCCGGCAGGCAGCCGGAGGATGACGACGTCCCAATGGAGAACATGGTAGTAGACGATCCGGCGCCAACCCCCTCCTCCGCGCCATCCTCGCCGGTGCATTGCACCATGACCATCGGCGAGGCCCGTGCCCAATATATGGACAGGGTGAGGCAGATGCGTGAGGAGCAGTTCCGGGAGGCGGAGGCCGATGCCGCCTACAGCCACCATCTCCTCCAGGAGCACCTGCAGGCGGAGGAGCAGATCGCCGTGGAGCGGGCGGAGCAGGAGGCGCTGCTCGACTCGTACCGCTCTGCCCGCAAGGGCCGCCTCGAGTGCTGGCGGTACCGCATGCGGGTGGCGGAGGCTGCGGCCGCCTACAAAGAGGCTAGCAAAGAGGGCGATGAAGCGGGCGAGGCGCTGTTTGGCGAGACCGAGGACGAGGCAGAGGACAATGCCGGCTCCGACGAGTCCCCGCTCCGCTGGCGTCGACGAGGCCCTGCTCTGCCGAGGCCCCGTGGCGCCAACAACGAGGCAGAGGACACCGCCGACTCCGCCGAGGCCCCGCCCCGCCAACAACGAGGCAGAGGACATCGCCGGCTCAGCCGAGGCCCCACCCTACCGGCAACGTGGGGGAGGATTTCCACCGCTCCGCTGAGGCGCCACCCGCCGGCAACGAGACAGAGGACATCGCCGGCTCCGCCGAGGCCCCGCCCCGCTGCCAACAAGGCCGCGCCACACAGAAAACGAGGAAGAGTAGAACACGGTAGGTCGCCGCCGCTCTGGTCCAAGTAAGGCCACCGCTGCTACCCTTCAGTTGAAGCCAAGCTAGGCGGGTTGACCATTGACGGCCGGTTAGCTTCTTGTCGGCGACGGGGAGTCGGAGAGCTGCGCTGGAGAAGAACGCTTCTTCTACTTAACTGTTGGTGTAGTTGGCTGACTGACACGTGGGCCCAATAGGCCACATCTCAGTTACGCAAGTGCACCTGCAGTTAAGTCACTGAAGCTTCTGTTCGGCTCAGCGGGACACATGTGGGTAGCTTCGGTTAATTAATTATACCTCCAGCGCACCCCTTTTTAGTTGAAGAATGAATGAAATGTAATGAAATCCAGCATGTTTATATGAAATCCGACCGTGTATGAATGAATTTATTTCGATTAGTTCGAATTCCTGTATCACTGGCATTGGATGAACATGCAAAACAATACGTACTAGCATTATTCCCAGGGTGATCACCTCGTTTGCAGCAGTTTCACATGTACTCCCTCCGGTCCTTTCTAGTCGTGCATACAAGTTTTGTCTGCAGTCAAAGTATCTCTACTTTGACCAATCTTATACAACAAAGTACGCACTTTCACAATGTGCGAAGTAAAAAGGAACATAAGGAGTACAAAGAGTTTGAGCAGCTTTTTAGCGTTTCTATACATTGCAATCAAACACACGGGCCTGGCAATTCATAGAGAACATTCAAAACAATCGATGATTATGCATCTCAGCGACTCACATGTCAGAGGCAATATTTACTTCACAACTAAAGAATAAAGAAAAAATTGATCGACGCTGCTGACAGCAAAGGGCGCCCCATTCGAAAATATCAAACGCATGTCTTGCTAAAATCAATGAGCAAAATTTGACAAGGTTGTCCCATTCCAAAATATCAAATGCCTACGATTGTGGAATGGGCAGGGTTTGCCATCAGTTTGGACATTGACATGGCACCTCGTGCTAAATAAACCAGCTGTTCTTTTTGTGCAGTTCCACCAAAATCAACCAAATTCGTGCGTAGCTTGTATGATTTCGCCCTTATATGTTGCAACACCTTGAACTTATCGGCACCTCCTTTCTCTTGGTGGAAATGAATGATTCGATGTATTCATGAACATTTTGTGCAGTTCCCATTGAAATCAAGCTGAGCACCCCTGTTTGCACAAATACAAAAAAGTGATTGGTATAAAGCAAACTGTACTATTAATTGACAGTTTCAACATGCACATACATGGTCCATGTAGAGCACACTTTTAGAAAAATGGAACTCACCAGAAAGAATCCTAGAACAACATTGTACTCGCGCATTACAGCAAAAAAATGGAGATTTGTCAGTCCTTCTGAACTGAAGTTAGTTTGGTCTTGTGGGGAGTAATGTAACCATCCTTCAACTGCTCCTTCTGATGAGAAGATAGACAGGGCTTCTTCATCCTGGCATAATTGGAACTAGTCACTTCACGTACTCCATATTCTTCTTCAGAGGAAGATGATCCTGTTGTGCAAAGACAAGAGGACTACTAAATGCTAGCATCCCTGTTTGCTCAAAAAATGGAAAGGAAATATTTAAAACAGCACAGATGAAGCACTTCTCAAGGACAATGCCACTTTTTCATGACAGTATCTAAACAGTAGCACAACACCAATAGAGATGACAAAGCTCAATCATATGGATGAAATCAGTGGGCGAGTACCAACCTTTGTCAGGAGGCTTATTGTGTAGAGCATACAGATGAAGCACTTCTCTGGAACCATCTGTTGCTACCTACGGTGGTGGCCATGCTTACTATATACTCCTCAATTAGTTTAATGTTTCCAACATCTTCTTGTGCAGTTCCACTAAAATATATGGTATCTTCAAAGATCCCTGTCACAAGTAGAGATAATTACATATTACATTAAGAGTGGCATCAAATCAGTGGCAAAACAATTGCTCGTTCCAGCCATAGCAATAAATTAAGATGCAAAACTATATCATTACTTGTGTCATCACAGTTCCAGTGCTTCTTTACAGCACCGGGAGTTGATTTTTGTTTTTTTTTCCGCTTGTTCTTCCCCTTCATCACTTGGTTCAATAACAGACAAGCTTCGCCTTCAATGTAAGATTTGGCATGTCAATTAGGGAGCACAAGTATAGTACTAAACTTAATTTTCTGATGAAAGTGGCAAAATACAGGCCAGCAGTTGTGAAATATCCTTATCTTACCTCAATGGGATATTACGGTGCACATACAGATTGGAAGTCTTGTCTCCATTTGTGCAGTTCACTAAAATCAAGCAACATTATCGTACAAGTAGCACAACATATGAAAGCACACTGCAGAATCATGTGAAACAAGGCTAGTACTGACCTCTCATGATGCGGAATTCAAACAACTCACAAGAAGAAGATCTGAACCAAATTCGCCTTAACGGATAGGAAGTAAGATCTCCTCTTGTGCAGTTCCACTAAGATCAAGCAATCAAGCAACATTGTCGGTGTGACATTTTGGTTGAACTGCACAAAACACTCTTAAAACAAAAGTGTTTTGTGCAGTGCAACAAAAGGTCACAATGGCAACGAGGTGAAGTAGATAACCCTGTTTACAGAGAGGTGCAAAGGAAACAATTAGTGGTCAATAACGGTGGATGACACAGAAGCCAACAAAAAGAAGCATCTACCTTCTCTAAATGGGAAAGAAAGCAAGACAGTAGCATTTCTCAAACGGTGGCATTGATTAATATTAACATAGAGATTATATTAACAATTAAATTCGTTAAACATGTAATTTGCTTTTAACTGTGGCATTGCATCAATTTTCCAGCGGCATTATTAGAGGGTGTTTGTTTACAGGGACATTTTGGTGTAGGGACTAAAAAAACTCCGTGTCAGTCCCATCTAAACCAAACAGGAGGGACTTTTAGGGACTAAAAGTGGGCATTTGGGACTAAAGAAAGAAGCCCCCGAGGGAGTCTTTTTGGGACTTTTTCCAACAGTTGCCCCTGCCACGCATCGCACCTTGTCTCTATTAGTTCATTACTAGGGGTAACATGGTCTTTTAGCATGTCATTTAATAACCTCTAGTCCATGTTTAGTCCCTGGAACCAAGCAGGTAGGGACTAGGGAGTTTTTAACCAAACAGGGCCTTAGATTAACCACAGCTAATGAGTTGCACGGGACAGTGGACGCACCAGCACCATGTGCATCTACCGATGTACTGTGGTCATGCACAGTCTGTTGCAACAAAGAACAAACAACCAAGGAGCATATTTGTGTTGGTCCCAGTTTTGTTATCTTTAGACACCTTTCCCTATGTGAGCGCAGCAAATCTAGTCCTGCTCAAACTCTACAGCCTTGTCCCTTCCTTTCCTTTTTGAACTAGTACTTTCGCCCCTTCCTTTCCTCTTTGAACCACGTCCTAGATTTATGCGATACAACTTTCCCCACTACTTTCCCCCATTCCTTTCCTCTTTGAACCACGTCCTAGATTCATGCTATACAACTTTCCCCCTTCATTTCCTCTTTGAACCACATCCTAGATTCATGCTATATACAACTTTTCCCACTACTTTCCCCCACTCCTTTCCTCTTTGAACCACGTCCTAGATTCATGGTATACATGCAACTAGAGCAATGCATGTGGAGTAAGTAAATTATACCTTAAGGTTCTTGGGCGTGGTTCGGTGGGCGACGGGACGACGGCGAAGAAGAAGGGGTCGGAGGCCTTCCCGCGCCGCCGCTGGGTGGAAAGTGAACAGCTGCGCCGGTAGTCCCTCGCCGACGGCGACAGCGTTAAGCCTCCTTCCCTTCCCGGCGGACGGATCCTGCCGGCTCTTTGAGCAGCAGTGAGGGGAGAGAGAGGACAATGAAGTCTTGTTTAGATCTGGAGAGGGCGAGAGAGTGTGAAGAGAGCAACTACAAGCGCTGAGGCTCCAGCGGGAGAGGGCGAGAGAGTGTGAAGAGAGCAACTACAAGCGCTGAGGCTCCAGCATGTATATATATACTGGAGAGAGAGTGTGAAGCATGCAAACCCTAGAAAACATTTTGACCAGTCAAAGAATCCTCCTGGCACAAATTTTGCTCAAGTGTAGTTATCGAACCCGAGACCTCAAGTTTGATGAGCGAACAGGCTAACCAGCTACACAACCCTCCCGTTATGTTCAACGAGAGGGAAATAACCTTTTATACATTCCTGCATTCGTGTGACAAGCATGCCGTGTTTTTTTTGTGTGTGTGGGAGTCATTGGGATTTCAATCATAATCGTGTCATGTGGCTTTGGTGGTAAGACTATCCACAGTGGTGCAGAAATAATGCAGCCTTAGTCGCCTTACCTCTCTCCACGTAGTACGTTGGGTCCCACCAGTCAGAGGGTGAAACAAACAAATTAATAAGAAAAATTAAAAGCTCCAGCGGTGTATCTTACCTCACACATCTCGCTACTGCTCGGGAACACTGTCCAATTGATCCCTCTGTTCGCTCACGTACTATTTTAAGTGAATCCTTATTATAACATGCACACAAAATTTGGGCACTTGTATTCAACTTAAGTCAGTGTTCCACCGTATCTCGTATACTTACTACTCCCTCTGTCTAGGTGTAATAAGTCACGTTAGAAGGTGCAATGGCACCAAGGTGCGTGTGTGTGCATGTGTGTGTGTGTGTTTAACAGCATGTGTGTGTTAGAGAGAGCGACAGATCGACCTACTCCTACAGAGAGATGTTGTGTAGTGTACGATTTTAGCCGCGAGAGTCGGTGCATCCTCTCGTTTCCGGGCGTGTCCGGTAGGGACATGCGGACAGCTGCCATGCCTGCTCCTGACCAGCCTGGCCCACCCAAAGCCCCTCCATAGCCCGCGCGCGCTTCCCGCCCGAAACGGTCAGCGCCGCTCCAAAGAATCGGCGCCGCATTCATGCCCGGGCAGAGCGGACGCGACCTCTCACTGGCGCAAGAGTGATGGTTTCTTCATCCGTCCAACTTACTGCTGCGTCTATGTGACTTGACGGCTCATTGGTCTTTATTACTGACGTGGTAGGACTGCTGGATGTCCCACGCTTTCGGCGAAAGGAGGTACTACTACTAGATTACAATTTTCTCCATTCTTACAGCGGAGGCATGCAAGAGCAGTGAAAACACGCAGGCTCAGCGATTACATGGCCCACCTCACATTATCACCGTGCGACACCTAACTCTTTACATAGTACTCCCTCCGTTCCTAAATATTACTAGATGAGTCCCCGCGCGTTGCCGTGGAACAGCGGTATATCTCTCTGCGCAAAATTATCGATTTCATAGAACTAAAAAAAACTCTATAACCGCATGACAAATGTGGCAGCCAAACTAAATAAACTCCCATCATCATTTAGATCATCCCACGTAAGGAAAAAAGATCAACCAACTTCTACTGCATAATGAGATTATATTTTTCTTTTTGACATGTTAATGGGACTTAAAGCTCACTTACATGCATGCTACCGATGCATGCTTGCATGCAGACATGTTGATGTGATTTAAAACCCAGTCACACACATGTGCCACGTTATTTCTGCATGCTTGCATGTGGCTTAGTGCGGAGCCTCTCAACGTCTAGATCAGACGGCTATTATGGACTGATTTACTTCATCTAACGGCTACATCAATTTTGATGATGTGGCTCAAGGAGAGGATAGAGAATTCCTAGTAGTGGGGGCTAGCTATTACTAGTAGATAAGTCTTTGTAGAGATTCCACTACATATGGAACAAAATGAATGAATCTACACTTAAATGCATCTATATACATCTGCATGTGGTTCATGGTGAAATCTCTACAAAGACTTATATTTAGGAACGGAGGAAGTACTAGTATAGTACGTACTGTAATTTATCAGCGAGATAAATTTGTACAATGCTATGAAGCTTCCAGCTTCTGTTACATGTATCTTGCGTCCAAGGTTGCCCGTTGCAACATTTCATCAAGTACAAAGGAGACTAACATGCATGCTATTGCATCTCAATGATTGACAGATCATAGCAAATATGTACTCCCTCCGTTCCAAAATAAGTGTCTCAACTTTGTGCAAACTTTAGGACAAAGTTGTACTACTACTAAAGTTGACACTTATTTTGGAACAGAGGCAGCTAAAGAAAAAAATGATCCATGCAGTCGCTAGCCCTTGAACCGTGAACCCTGACCAGGCTTCAATTTGCTGGCAATGTTCGAGATTCCTAATAAATGAAGTTTGCAACCTTTTGACCATCGGATCATTTTGTGCAGTTTCACCAAAATCGAGATGAGCATCCCTGTGGCAAAGAAATTGAAGAAGCATGATTAGAATAAGATTACTGGGACTAGTTGATGAGACATAAACTCATCACAAATACAGTACTTAGAAGCCAGTAGAGGTATGTGCGGGGCAAAGAAGTAGAGAAATATCCACAGGGAGTGATGTGGGCAGCTGGAGCAGTGGTGCAAGCCGGCTGTAAAGGGAGTTGTACTTGAGGGACGTTGCTCAACCTTGACGAGGGCGGTGGGAGGCGGCAACTGCCCACGTCGTGGCAGTGAGCAAGGGACGAAGGCAACCTCACCGGCTTTGCGAGAGAGAACGGTGGGGACCCCCGATCGGGACGTGCCGACAGTGGGTTTTCACCGTCGGCGACGGCCACCGCATCTACACTAAGCATCCACCCCTTCCCCAAGCGGACGTGATCCGCCGGGATGTTAGAGATGTGGCCACAGTCGTTTTGTGCGAGAGAGTGTGAAGAGAGAAACCCCAGCAAGCAACCGTGTAGGCTAGCCCGTCCTGACTATGTATATAGTGGAGCGGTTTCCTTTTCTCTCCATATGAACCTATCATATTGCGTACGTGCCACCGAAGAAAAAAAACTTTATTTATAAATGACGCGGCACCTACTACTCATTCTCCTATAACCTTGCGCTTGGCATCTCCAAAATATTAACCTTCCAATTGGCTCTTCGCCTCTTCGGGAAGTCGAGCAATAATGTTAGTGCAGTATATATCGTTCTGGCTATATGAGACCAAATGAATTGCTGCACGTCCACCACGTGGGCGAGGGTCGAGGGGCGAGGGAGAGTGCTACATATGGAGCAAAATGAGTGAATCTACACTCTAAAATACGTCTATATACATCAGCGTTTGGAGTATGTACTAGTAGTTCATATTGAAATCTACTAAAGGACATATATATTCCAAACAATATGATATAATCTCTATAACCAAGGTAGTAGGGACGAGGAGTAAACGGAGGGAGTAGTAAATTTTTCTCCTCGTCCTGCGAGCCACCGCGCGCATGGGCGAGGGAGCGGGCGTAAGGCGGAGCAAGCTTCACCTCATCCTGCGAGCCACCGCGCCCGTGGGTGGGGGAGACGGCGTACTAAGAAAGCTTCTCCTCGTTCTGCGAGTTGACGGGACACATCAATAGTACTCCCGTGTATAGAGCCTTGCCTCTAAGGTAGGCACCACATGGTTTGCCTCTTTTTTTAACATAACACGTCAAGTCGTAATTTATTTGTGCACCCGTGGTAGACGATCCTCCCTCCACCAAGTGGACAACCAGTACACGTGCCAAATTACCATGTGGGCTGCCTTTTTCGTACAGAAATGAGCTCCACCGTGTACCTGCGCGGGTGTGGTTGGGAAAGAGACGGGAGTACGTGCACCGTGCATCCACCTCTTCTCTTCGTGCACGTCTCCCACCTACGTGGGTGTGCTTGAGAGATACAAACCGCGCTCGTGAGTGTTTTTTGTTTTCAGGTGGGGGGTTGATTTCGTGAATTATTTCTGGGAATATGTGTCGATGACATCTCAAACAAACTTTTGCATGCAATGTGTGTGAAATGGAGTCCTATCCATATCATACATAGAGGGTCGGGCAATCCACGAGAAGAGAGGGACGGTCATAGCTATCGATAGAGTCGAAGAGAGGATCAAGTGGGTGGGTGCGAGATCGATGAAGAGAGCCATCGAAATTGTGTGTGTGTGCAAGTCAAAGATATAGGGCGACTGGCCTACCGGAACGTTAGAGGGCACATGTCAAGTTTGTGTGTGGCAGGGAGACATGACTAGAGCGCTCGATGTATCGGTGTGTGTGGGGGGAGGGCGGTGGGGTAGGGGTAGGCAGAGGCCTAACTATAGAGGTAGAACGACTCGTATATGTGTTGAGAAGGAGAGACCCAGCTATGTCTTGAGGGAGATCGGCCGAAATCCATACATAACTGAAGGACGGGAAATATGATGGGACAGAGAGAGAGAGGAGAGAGAGAGAGAAGGAGGGAGAGGGATGGAGAGGGGTAGAGTGCTGGATGGGTGATGGAGTTGCTTCTCGAAGATGGCGGGAGAGGCCTACTAGACAAACTGAGGGTGGAACTGCAATGTTATCAATAAGAGTGGGGATGTGTTTCTGTGTGTGCCTGTGCGTGATAGATCTGTCGGGACGCATCCATGGATGATGAAGGGGAACCATGTGTTTGGTAAGCAAACCTAACTAGATCGGTAGATCAATTGTTGTTTGTCGGAGGAAGGGAGAGACACAACTAATGAGGTAGATCGATTGACGTGTGGGTAAAAACGAGTTATAAGGACCTAGCTAGCTATATGTATAGCGAGAGATCGGTCGGTGTACGTCCATTTGTTAGAGGCAAATAAGGCCCAGCGAGACGGATAGACAGAGAGAATGGAGCTAGGAGGTGGTGCGAGAGGCCCAACTACTAGCTAGATAGGGGGAGGAGTGTGCGGTTGTGAGATCGATGAAAAGAGGGGCGAGAGTTTACACGTGTGTCTGACCGTATGAGAGACACGAGGCAAGGACACATAAAGGAGGAGATTGAAGGTGTGTGTGTATGTTGTAGGCAGGCATCGCTGGAGAGGTTTATCGATCGGTGTGTGTCGGAAAGGAGTTGTGGAGACTCTGGGTGAACGACCTAAAGAATAAAATGAATGTGCCCGGTGGACAGAATGCCGAGGGAGGGGGAGGGCGAGGAGGGCGTGTGCATGCATGAGAGAAAGTTAGTGGTAGCTACAAAGGTTAGAGGATTGTGTGGGTGTAAGAGACTAACAAAGATCATAATTTTATATGAAAGCGGATTCATATATTTGAATAGGAGATCATAGTGTTTTAAACATTGCATGCATGAATATAGCGGTGATACACGTGTTGTGCACATGTTGAACCATAATGTGATAATGCATGGCGTTTGCAACTCACACCTAATGCCGAACAATCTAAACCATACTATACATCAAAAAATCTCACGTTTTATTTGAATTTGTGATAATGTGTGGCGTTTGCAGCTTACAACTAAATATCAAACAATCTAAACAATACTATATATCAAACATTCTCACATTTTATTTGAATTTGTGGTAATGTGTGGTGTTTGCAAATCACATCTAAATACTTGTAGGCGTAGGGGGCGGGGCACCATACATAATGTGATAAACACATTATACATATGAGACATGGTTTAGATTATGAAGATCTAGCTAGAGCTAGAAATGTAATGTGATTTGAAATCAAAATAAAGTGGATTCAAAAAATCTAGTTCGAGTTCATATAGTACACATAGTTCATACGTAACTCGAGACTAATCATGTGGTGTGCTGTGAAGATAATACACAAACGATGGTTTAACTTGACAATAATGATGATTGTAGATCTTATTAAAACAGAGAAACGAATTCAAATGCTTTGACTTCACAACAATCATGACTGTAGATCTTATTCAAATAGAGAAACGAATTCAAATTTAGTTCATATTGAAGCGGTAGTATATACGTTTGGAATGCACTAAAACGTTCATTTGAGTAGTAGGTTGCATGCATTATACACGTAGCAAAATATTTTAATTGAACATAACATGAATTCAAAGTTTTGAATGACATTTGTAGTGCGCATTGATTTGGTACAGTACCCGTTAGGCTTGTCCGGAAATTTCAACCCGCGCCTTGTTAGCCCGAAATATTTAAAATATATCTTTGTCTCGTTGTGCTCCGACAACTCCCTCCGTCTCAACCTGCGCCTTGCTATTCCGAAATTACAGCGCGCACGAAAACTCCCACCTCCTGTGAAATCCCGACACACGAAATGCCCGTGGTACCCCTTAACCGAAAGAACCGCCTCAAATCGGTGCGGGTACTTTCGTAACTTACCCCATATTTCGGACAAGCGCGTCTCTAAGCCATGGTTCCCCATTGCCATCCCATCCGCCCACCCATTCGTACACCGAGGCCGCGAAAACCCGCGACGAAACCCCACACCCTGCTCCATCCGCCACCCAGCCGGAGCCTCTTCCCCGACAACGTCGTCCACAGCAACACCTCGACGTCCCTCATCCACCGTACCGGATGAGGATCCGTCGTCGATCTCATCGTCCCGCCGGTTCAGCCACCCCGTCCTCCACCTCCAAGTAGCTGCCCCGACGTTCCCCTCGTCTTTCGCGCCACCTCCATTCCCACACCGCCGTCTTCACCTGCACCACCGGAAGAGCATCATCATCACCATTTTCTCGGATGAAGCTGCGGCCTAATCGGCGCCACCAAAGAGGTTGTACACTAATCGCCGCATTTTCTTCTTGATTCGATCTCACGGTGCTGCCGGCGCTCGGTCCCGAGCCGACACGGCGCGGCTCCATCCACGGCGGCGTCGCCGGCCACTTCCTCCACCGCGTCGTTCCCTCGGCGGCGACTTCCACATTAGTAGGAGCTGCTGCTGCTTTAGCTCTCGCTCGCGCTGCTGCTCTGCTCTTGCTCTCGGTCCCATGCCAGGTCTGCTCTTGCTATTGCTCTTGCTCGCGCTGCTGCTCTCGCCCTTGCTCTTGCTTGCGATGCTGCTCCGATTTAGCTACACTTCAGTCGACTGAATCGACT
>NC_057805.1:508190835-508229099 GCF_018294505.1 Triticum aestivum | reverse complement strand
GGATGGCCGGGGCGGCGGCGGACCGGCGGTGGGGAGTGTTTTCGGGGCGGGCGGGGCGGCGGGGGCTGCTGTTTGGCCGGTGGTGGCTGGCGGCTCAGGGGGTTGGAGGTTGAAGGTGAACCGCATGCCCTTGATTTCGTATCCAATGGCTGCAAAATTGACTGACCAGAGATGAAAAAGTCAGTCGACCTATGTGTAGCCTCACCTTGCTAGTGCGTTCAGTTTCGACAGCAAAATTCAGTTTCGACAGCAAAATTCAGTTTCGACAGTTAAGTTCAGTTTCGACAGTTAAGTTCAGAGATGAGCGGCTGATGGATTTTACATCTAGCACATTGTGGTTATGTATTTTACGTCATGTATTGGAGATGCTATTAGAATTCCACTCAGGTTAACGTTGTTCGTTGTCTCTCTTGTGCTGCTTCAACCTCGGTGTCGTACAACTCACCGGAGCTGCTCCAACGACGAAACCCTCCATCACAGCGGAGCAGTACCTCAGGCTCCATCTTCAGACGCCTAAGATCTTCTTCCCCTCCTCCGACAGCAAAGTCAGCCAGAGCATCCTCACCGGCCAACCCAATCACGCTGAGATCGACATGGCTTCGCCAAAGAGGTTGTACACTTGTTGCATCTCTTTTTTACTCTACATGTTATATATATTGTCCACTGAGCACACGGATTTGTTCCTTTAGTGTCTCCTTGAAAGAAAAAACGTAGGAATTTTAATTTTCACTTGTCCTCCTTTTCAAATTCCTATTCATGAAGCACAAGACTAAGAGATAGTAGCATAATAGCATTATAACCGTACATTTTCTTGTGGTTTGACTTAATGTCACCATGCTTCTTTGCATCCTGTGATCTTCCAATTGTTGTGAATCAAACACCCAGATTGGCAGAAATCCTGTGTTTTTAAATTCTCTGTTTTGCACGTGCATTCCTATCCTATTCCTGTCTATTTCCTATCCGTGCATTGTTGGAATCCTCCAATTCAAACGAGCCCTTCCAGAATTACTTCTCTTACAGATAGTTGTCAAAGAAAACCTTGCGTGGTTTGTCCCGCTCCTGCTGCGCCGTCGTCCACCCCAGCTCAACTGCTCCAATGACAGAAGGGTCCAGCACAGCAGGGATCCGGCCTCCAGACTGTCTTTCGCCGCCTCAGATCTTCTTCCCTACCGCTGGCAGCCATGAAAAATGCATTACCATCATCAACCGAGCAGATGACCTCGAGGACTACACGGGTCCGCAAGAGAGGTCGCACTCTTTCGTGTCTGCTTACGTTATGCATCGCTTAATATTACATGCTACTTTATCGTCCTGTTCACCAATTAGACTCTGAGTCAGCTCCAAACTAATGGTCAAACTTGAGTTTTTAAATGGTTGTGGGGTACATATCGGGGCCGCTATCAATAGTATCTAACTACTATCTGGTTAATCTCCGGTGTCTACTATGAGTTTCATGTTGGGTGGGAAACAAACAGTAAAGAAGCCATTATCTGTATTTTTTAACTGAAGCCATTATCTGCCTGCTATTATTGGTTTTGGGTCTATCCACAGGTTGCTACCATCACTCTGGATATCTGCATGCACTCCTTACATAATCTCACTATGTTTTATTCCTATGCATGACAGTTATTGTAAACAATGGAACTGAACATGTAGAGCAATAGAGACGAGCCTTGCGTGGCAATAAAATTTCATGCAGACGTCGCTCCATGGTAGGCGCAAAGGCAGCCCCCCTCCACGCATTTCGGATTGTAATTGAGAGGAAGATATCTGTTCTGAGGGGGATTCAGAAGGAGAAGACAACTCCTATTTACCCCCTAAGGTCTTCGCTCTAACTTGGCATGCTGATGTTGGTTATATCATGCATATGGTGTCTTGCATTGCTTACTTTATACATTAAATATGTCATCTGCTTAGTTTAGGCATCCTTTGTGCGAATGCCATCTGTTTAGTTTATTCATCGTTTATGTGAATTATGCAACGCCATCTTGTTTAGCCAGGCATCATATATGTGAATTTTGCAATGCCATCCTGCTTAGCCAGTCATCTTATATGTAAATTATATCAGGCTATCCTTTTTTCGTTACATATTACATTTGTCAACAATGTTAGTACATTCAACTGCTCTTCGTGTGCATCAGCCATTTGACACGGTGATGGCAAATTCTGGAGTGAAAACAAGGTCTTCAGAGCAGACTATGCTATCTGACGAAGCACATATCTCGCTGGTTGCGGATAGCTCCTCAGAGGAGGATTCAGAGACAGATGAC
Organism: Triticum aestivum; assembly: GCF_018294505.1. Taxonomy (NCBI): domain Eukaryota; kingdom Viridiplantae; phylum Streptophyta; class Magnoliopsida; order Poales; family Poaceae; genus Triticum; species Triticum aestivum. Next base: position 508,226,829 of record NC_057805.1, on the reverse strand, counting down.
CAGTCCTATTCCCCCCTCCCGAGTGTATGCTCTAACTTGGCAGGGTTATGTTGCTCATATCGTGCGTATGGTGTCTCACATTGCTATGTCATTTGATTAGCTTAGACATGCTTTGTGTGAATGCCATCTGTTCAGTGTCTAATTACCATATATGTGAATTATGCATTCCCATCTTGTTGCAAGACATTTTATATGTGAATTATACAATGCTATCTTGTTGCAAAGGCATTATATATGTGAATTATGCAATGCCATGCTGTTTAGCCAATCATCATGTATGTGAATTATATCATGCTATCATTTTTTGTATTACGTGTTCCATTTGTCAACAATGTTTGTATATTCAACTACTCTTCCTGTGCATCAGCCATTTGAAGCGGTGATGGAAGTATCTGGAGTGAAAACAAGGTATTCAGAGCAGACAATGCTACCTGCTGAAGCAGACATCTTGCTGGTTACAGAGAGCTCCTCAGAGGAGGATTCAGAGACTGATGACCAGTCCTATTTCCCCCCTGAGGTCTATGCTCAAACTTGACAGGGTTACATTACCCATGTCATGCATGTTGTCTTGCATTGCTTAGTTTTTACATCATATATGGATTGCCATCTGCTTACTTGCTTACTATATAAATCATATATTTGAATTATATCATGCCATCATGTTTACATAGTGCATACACATCATCTATCTGAATTATGGCATGGCAACCCATTTAATAAAGACATCATATAGTTATATCATCGCATCCTGTTTAGTGTTTATAGTCATCATATTTTCAATTATGGCATTCTATCCGTGAATGTATGTGAATTATGGCATGCCAACCTATTTAATAAACACATTATATAGTTATGTCATGTCATCCTGTTTACATAGTCTCATATTTTGAACTATGTCTTTCCATCTTTTTTAGTTACCCATCATAATGTGAAATTGTGTCATGCTATCCTGTTTAGTTAGTCATCATATATGTGAAATTGTGTCATGCTATCCTGTTTGGTTAGACAACATAAATATGAATTATTTCATGCCCTCTTTTATTCCCCACTATCCATTGCACCTGTCTATCATACAATGTTTATACTTTCAATTACTTTTCTTGTTTATCAGCCATTTGAATTGGAGAGCGTGATGGCAATATCTAAGGGAGTAACAACACGGTCTTCAGAAAAGATAGTGCTACCAGTTGATGCAGATAGAACCACGGTTGTACTTGCCCAAGGTCCAGATCCACCACACATAACCCAGACTCTCGCAGATTGTACCCCTACCCAATTGGACAGAGAACCAGCTACACCCCTTCTAACCCCAACCCCGGCAGATAGAAAGCCAGTTCCAGTTGACGCAGCACCGTCTCCACCACAGAGCACCCAAACACGAGTAGTTAGTAAGGGAACTGCAGTGCCCAAAGCACGAGGACCACCACTCCGAATCCCAACTCCGAATCTCAGGTCAGGTTCTGTAGCTATGGTTCATACTCCTTTGCTCTTGCATTACTGTATTTACTCATACCAACTATTTTCAAATTTGAAGGATGGAATTGAAACTCCAATGGCGCAACAGGTATGTTTTAAACCTGTTTATTTAACTGGTTTGCTGTTGTAACCTGCTCTATGTTGATTTCAGTTACAATTGAATAAACAATTATGTTCTCATGTCATGCACATTACAAGTGTTGTTATTGCTCTATAGTTACCCACACTTATATTCTGTCTATTCTGCTTTGTCTTGAACAAATATTATTTGAACTGTGTCTCTATCTTGATTTGGCAACAAAAACTAGAATGATATAGACCATAAAGTGACCATGGTACATAGATATATGTTTGTTTCATGCTGTTATCCTATCCACTTTACTACTGAACTCATTTACCAAAATGAGTTTCATATACAACATGGTAAACATGTGATGTGTCTGCTTGTTTCTCTTTTAGAATGCGGACAAAATATTGGAGAACAGTACCGCGTTATCCAATGGTAAAGGAAGTAATGCAGATAAGGGTTAAGATAGTGAGACATCCCTGTTGGTCTCCAAGAAAGCTGATAAAAACTATCTTGACGACAGTGAGGGAACCCAAAAGTCCTGTCTTGATGTTGTGTTCGAGTTACTGGCCACTACTGCTGGCACAAGCTCTTCGAACTCGCTGCCTGAATCGGTTCGTCTTCTTGAGTCTCAACTTCAAGTTGAAAGACATCGATCAAATGTGCTGCGACAGGAAGCTGAAGGACTGAGGAAGTCCCTGCAGAATTCAGATGCATATTTTCTGGTGCAACAGCAAGCGCTGGAGGATTTAAGCGCCAAACAAGAGAAAGTTAATAAGCTTGCTAAGCATCTTGCCAGCATTATGGGTACCCAGGATATTGTTTCTTGAGATCTTCTAAAGTGGTTTCAGTTATGGATTTGTTTTGCTGCAGCGTTTATTTGCGCTGGTCGCCAACTTTGACAACCAGTGTATATGATATGCTGCTTTGTTCCCTATATTTGCACTGGTGGCGAACTTTCATGCCCAGTGGATGTAATATGTGTAATAGCCGTGATAGCCTAGCGTTAGTTGCTTGCTTATTTATTTCCTTGTTGTCTTGTTTATTTGTTTGCTTGTAGTCATTGCAGTTCTTTTTTCGCGGTTAGCTAGTGGCTGCAATAACCTATTTTTTAAAACTAGGCCACAATAACCATGGGCTAATATTTACTGTAGTGACACTAGGCCTCCTACTGGCCGTAGAAACAGTGGGCCTTCTACGGGCCGTAGAAACAATGGGCCTTCTATGGGTCGTAGAAACAATGGGCCTTCTGCGGGCTGTATCATCAATGGGCCTTATACGGGCCGTATGATCGATTGGCCAAACATGGGCCAAACAGACCGCATTATGGTCGTAAACGGGCTAGAGTTGGAATCGTCCATTCATGGGCTAACCATAACGGGCCATGTTAATAGGCCGTATTTGGTGATGCTATGAAAATGGCCCAACAGACTAACGGTCCACAAACGGGCCGACTGTAACGACGGGCTGAATTTGGCCCACAAGCAGAAAATGACAGTAACGGGCCGTTAGTAACCGAATGCTGCAAATGAGCCCAAGAATAAATGGACCCTCAGAAGGCCGAAAGTTAACTTGGGCTGGAAACGGCCCAACGGAATAACGGGCCGTTAATGGGTATAAAGTGATACACTGTTCATTACGGGCCAGTTCCACCACGGACCGTTAATGGGTGTAAAGTAATACACTGTTCATTACGGGCCAGTTTCAGCACGGGCTGCTAATGGGCCAAGAGTTACAAAGGGCCTCATATGGGCCGAAAGACGTCATGGGCTATACATGGGCCAGAAGTGAAAACGGGCTGGAATCATATTGGATGGCCCAGATGACGCTACTGGGCCTAATTCAGATAGGGCGTAACGGGCCTTGGGTAAGCGGGCTGTAAATGGGCTATATGCGAACAGGCCGTTAACAGGCTTTCCATGGGCCGACCCGCCAGCTTTTGACCAAGTCAAACGGGCCGGCCTTTTCACAGGAATGGGCCACTGTTGGGCCGTGCCACGTGTCGACGTATCATAAGCGCCTTCTGTCCAGTGAGTGGATGACATCTGTCCCAACGATGAGCCGACACGTGTTTCCTCTAGCCAATGATGATTTTACACATGGAAAATCCCCATTGGTTGGGGCTGTTAACGGGTTATCGGATCCAAAACCCGACCCGATAGCTTAACGGCGTTCCGTTACGGTGGATGCCACGTGTCGGTCACCCTTGACGAAAGCACTTCTGTGACGCGCGATTTATCATCATGGAAGTGGACACTTCCGTGATGATAATTTTGGTAATGTCATGAAACACTTCTACGACAGCACAGGTATGACTATCTTGATTCTGTCATAAATTTGTCATGGATGTACATGCATGACAAAAAACGCGACCTACTGTGACAAACACGTATCATCACGGAATTGTATTTTTTTGTAGTGTTAATGCGTAACTCTGTTCTTATGAACTTAATACTCTAGATGCAGGCAGGTGTCGGTCGATGTGTGGAGTAATTGTAGTAGATGCAGAATCGTTTCGGTCTACTTGACACGGACGTGATGCCTATATTCATGATCATTGCCTTAGATATCGTCATAATTATGCGCTTTTCTATCAATTGCTCTACAGTAATTTGTTCACCCACCATAATAATTTCTATCTCGAGAGAAGCCTCTAGTGAAAACTATGGCCCCCGGGTCTATTTTCCATCATATAAGTTTCCGATCTACAATTCTGGTTTCCTATTTACTTTCTTTGCCATCTTTTACTTTCCGTTCCATAAACTAAAAATACCAAAAATATTACTTTATTGTTTATCATCTCTATCAGATCTCACTTTGCGAATAACCGTGAAGGGATTGACAACCCATTTTGTCGCGTTGGTTGCAAGTTGGTGTTTGTTTGTGCAGGTATTCGGTGGCTTGTCGCGTTGTCTCCTACTGGATTGATACCTTGGTTCTCAAAACTGAAGGAAATACTTACACTACTTTGCTGCATCACCCTTTCCTCTTCAAGGGAAAAATCAACGCAAGCTCAAGAGGAAGCTGCTGTGGCTGAAGAAACTTCTTCGTTTGGAGGCGGTCGATGAGGGAGTCCTGGACTAAGGGCTCCTCGGGCGTCCGGCCTGTTATCCATGGGCCGGACTGAAGGGCTATGAAGACGTGAAGACTGAAGACTATACCCGTGTCCGGATTGGACTCTACTTGGCGTGGAAGGCAAGCTAGGCGATTGATTATGAAGATTCCCTCTTATGTAACCGACCTCATGTAACCCTACATCTCTCCGGTGTCTATATAAACCGGAGGGCATAGTCCGGATAGGACAGATTCATGACCATATACTCATAGGCTAGACTTCTAGGGTTTAGCCATTACGATCTCGTGGTAGATCAACTCTTGTAACACTCATATTCATCAAGATCAATCAAGCAGGAAGTAGGGTATTACCTCCATAGAGAGGGCCCGAACCTGGGTAAACATCGTGTCCCCCGTCTCCTGTTACCATCAATCCTAGACGCACAGTTCGGCACCCCCTATCCGAGATCCGCCGGTTTTGACACCGACATTGGTGCTTTCATTGAGAGTTCCACTGTGCCGTCGACGAAAGGATTCGATGGCCCCTTCGATCGTCAGTAATGACGCCGTCCAGGGAGAAACCTTTCTCCCCGGACAAATCTTTGTGTTTGGCGGCTTCGTACTACGGGCCAACTCGCTTGGCCGTCTAGAGCTGATCGATAGCTGCACCCCTGGCCACCAGATCAGGTTTGGAAGCTTGAACTACGTCGCAGATATCCGTGGAGACTTGATCTTCAATGGATTCGAGACCGCGGCAGTTGCTTCCCCGTGCACCGAGGAACATGACTTAAATCTGTTATCGGACTACTTCCAGAAGACGGATCCTATTGCTGCAACGGCTTCAGAACCGAAGCAGATTGTGCCCTTCAAAGCCACGAATCCCACGGTGTTGGAGCCGCACACGGACTGGACACCCTGCAATGCTTGCGCCAATGGGACTCCGGACTCGTATCCGGCCATATTTCCGGACCAGACGCACCTGCGGACACCGAGCTGGATCGGTTATCGATTTTCGAATTTAGCGCCGCAGAAATCTTCCAGCATTCGCCTTTGGGTGACGTACTAAACTCTTTGAAAACATTATCCTTGGTGGAGGACTCACAGCCGAACTATGTCCGGTTTGAGCTAGAGACGGATGATGAGGAATTTTGCTCCCCACCCGCCACCCACTTCATAGCCACCGTCAATGACTTAACCGACGTGCTTGACTATGGCTCCGAAGACATCGTTGGTATGGACGACGATGCCGACAATGAGCAAGGCCAAGACCCGCCATTCACTGGACGCTGGATGGCCACCTTTTCATACGATGTGTACATGGTTGATACACCCAAGGGATCTAGCGACGACAAAGAAGAGCCAGATAAGTATAAACCTTCTGAGACGCAGTCCAAGCGTCGGCGCCCCAAATGCCGTTCTAAGCCTCGCCGCTCAAAAAACGACAACACTTGCACTGGAGAAAATAGCACTCCGGGCGACGCCGAAAACAATGAAGTCCCTGTCGGTGCTGCATCCGAACAGGAGGAACATGTCGACAGGCAAGATAACCCTGATGAGTAGGCCATAGAAGATGACTCGGGGGACGATAGTTACCGTCCACCTTCCGAAGAGGAAACAAGCCTCGGCAACGAAGATTTTATCGTGCTTGAGGACCCTCTGGAACAGGAGCGCTTTAAGCTTCAACTCATAGCCACCGCAAGGAGCCTGAAAAAGAAACAGCATCAGCTTCAAGCTGAACAAGATCTGCTCGTCGACAGATGGACTGAGGTCCTGACAGCGGAAGAATACGGCCTCAAGCGCGCAGCGAAGAGCTACCCGAAACGCAGACTGCTACCTCAATTCAATTAGGAGTCACCAGAGCACACATCTCCCTCGCGTAATGCGGAACGACCACCGCGTGGTCGAGACAGGGCGGCTGACCGGCCACCCCGCGGACGGGACAAAGCGGCAACTCAGGCCGAACAGCAGCCTGCCCCACCGCCTTGTAAAAATAGAGACGGAAGAGTTCGGGTTCACACATACGACCTCCGGCAAATCCTGGATGATAGAACATGACACACAAGATCGATCTACGGATCGCGAGGGCGTGCCTTGAGGCACGAAGAAGGCTACCTATTCGGACGTGATAAATCTAACCACGCCCGGGCCGAATACCGCAGACGGACTCCATCAGAGCTACGCCACGACTCGGCCCGATATAGAGGCGCCACACACCCTCTCTGCTTCACAGATGAAGTACTGGACCATGAATTCCCCGAGGGGTTCAAGCCCGTCAACATCGAATCATACGACGGCACAACCGATCCCGCAGTAAGGATCGAGGATTTCATTCTCCACATACATATGGCTCGAGGAGACGACCTCCACGCCATCAAATACCTCCCACTAAAGCTCAAAGGGCCAGCTCGGCACTGGCTTAGCAGCCTGCCTGAAAATTCTATCGGCAGCTGAGAGGACTTGGAGGAGGCTTTCCTGGACAACTTCCAAGGGACTTATGTCCGGCCACCAGACGCCGATGACTTAAGCCACATAGTTCAACAACCTGGAGAATCAGCTAGAAAATTCTGGACTAGGTTCCTAACCAAAAGAACCATATCGTTGACTGTCCGGATGCCGAGGCCTTGGCAGCCTTTAAACACAGCATCCGTGACAAATGGCGGGCACGCCACCTCGGCCAAGAAAAGCCGAAGTCCATGTCAGCCCTCACGGCACTAATGACCTGCTTTTGCGCGGGACAGGACAGTTGGCTGGCCCATAGTAACAACACAGCCAGCGAGACAGGCCCCTCGGAGGCCAAGAATAGCACTGGCAAGCTCCGGCGCAACAGACACAAACGCCGAAGCAATGACAACAACACCGATGATGACACAGTCAACGCCGGATTCACTGGCTCCAAGTCCGTCCAGCGGAAGAAGCCCTATAAAAGAAATAATGAAGGACCTTCCAGCCTGGACCGCATACTCAACCATCCGTGCCAGATACACGGCACCCCGGACAAGCAAGCCAATCACACCAACAGGGATTGTTGGGTTTTCAAGCAGGCTGGCAAGTTAAACGCCGAAAACAAAGAAAAGGGATCACAAAGTGAGGACGAGGACGAAGAGCCCCGGCAGCCGAACACTGGGGGGCAGAAGAAATTTCCCCCTCAGGTCAAAACGGTGAATATGATATATGCTAGACACATCCCGAAAAGGGAGCGTAAGCGTGCACTCAGGGACATCTACGCGGTAGAGCCAGTCGCCCCCAAATTCAACACATGGTCGTCATTTCCGATCACTTTTGATCATCAAGACCACCCAACCAGTATCCGTCATGGCGGTTCGGCCGCATTGGCCCTCGACCCAATCATGGACGAATTTCACCTAACACGAGTCCTGATGGACGGTGGTAGCAGCCTCAACCTGCTCTATCAAGACACGGTGCGGAAGATGGGCATTGCCCCTCATGAATCAAACCAACAAAGACTACCTTCAAAGGAGTCATAACAGGCATCGAGGCCCGCTGTACGAGCTCAATAACGCTGGAAGTGGTCTTCGGTTCTCCAAACAATTTCCGAAGCAAGGAGTTAATCTTTGACATCGCCCCATTCCGCAGCGGCTACCACGCACTGCTCGGACGAACAGCGTTTGCTAGATTCTATGCAGTGCCACACCACGCTTATCTCAAGCTCAAGATGCCCGGCCCACGCGGCGTCATAACAGTCAATGGCAACACAGAATGCTCCCTCTGAATAGAGGAGCACACCGCCGCCCTAGCAGCAGAGGTACAGAGCGGCCTTCTCAAGCAGCACCATAGTGCGGTTGCCGAGCCCCTGGACACCATCAAGAAGTTCCGAACTACACTGCAGCAAGACATCAAGGCTCGTCAAGAGCTCCACTAGCAATTTGGCCTCCATCCCAGTCCCGGTGAAGTAGTGGCATTCATACCACGCGTACATAATTACGCACTTGAAATTCCATGGACGTTGACGGAGGCACAAGCTAACCCGGGATCTACTGTTCGGCTAGACCGACCCCGGACACACTTTTTCCTTTCCGTTTCAGGTACCTTTTCTCGCGAGCCTGATCATCAGCCCCTTCGAAGGATCGGCATACAAAGGGGGCATGCAGCATAGGTGCGTAGGGTAACCTCCATACGTTCTTCTTGACGGTATTTTTACTTATTTCCCAGGACCCGCACGCTGCCCCTTCTTGATCCCGGCATGTTAAATAGCCCAGGTGCTTATCGCACTATTTGTATAAGATACGCCTTGACGTATCCATTCAGTTATAATAAAAATGATTTGCGGCCCAGTTTCTGTGGTTTTCGCTTCTTAATTCATTTTATTTCGATCTGCTTATCAGCCACATCGGTACTCTTTTGTACGTTTCATATTCGCCAGGGGCTGCTTATCGCCCCATAACACGGCAACAAAGTCCGAACACTTCTTGTATAAAAGTTCGGCACCCCGAAATCCAGCATTATATGCATTGGCTCCGAATCATGTCTTTGGTCAATAGTTGGGTTGCCCGGCTCCTGTGCTTGCTACCCAACATTCCGCTCTATTGGCTAGGGTAGTAAAGGGAGAACTACTGCCATTGTGCCCTGGCCTTGACCGGATGAGCACCTCAGTAAACAAAGCCGAAAACTGACTATCATGATACGGCGAGAGCCGGTCAGCTGTTTGAGGGTTACAAAATCGTTGGAGATTTTTTCGCGTCACGCGAAGGATCGACACTTCCCGATCTGATGCTGACAGCACCCTGGCTTGGACCAGGGGCTACGCACTTGCTTAATTATAAAACTCCTATGGCTAAGTGAGGGTGTTTAAGCCGTATAGTCTAATTGCCTTGTTCGTTGCGCTAAACAACTCCTTCAAGGACCATATAATTGGATCAAGATTATTTAGATTCCATCCCGAATACCTATGTACTAATTACGTGAGGGCAGAAGCCGACGACTGGCCAACCCTCAGATTGCATATAACATGGCCGCACATGAGGAAACAATTTAAAGCATAAACAAAATCACATTACAAAACAAGCTTTGTCTTTATAATACAAGGCAAAGGACAACATGCATGTATTCATTCTAGAATAATGTCCTTCGAACATTGAGCTTCCACAAGTCGAGACCCTTCTAGGACATCCGGCCCGCTGGCCACTTCAACAGCGGTCATCTTCGCCCACCACATCTTGCAGCGAGCAAAGGCCATACGGGCACCTTCAATACATACAGAGCGCTTGATGACATCCAGCCGCCGACAGGCTTCCACTAGCCGCCTCACAAGTCTGAAGTAGCTGCCGGGCATAGCTTCAGCTGGCCATAGCCGGATTGTTAAATCCTTCATGGCTAGTTCGGCCACCCTGTGCAGCTCCACCAGCTGCTTCAGCTGATCGGCAAAGGACATGGGATGCTCTGGCGTCGCATACTGCGTCCAGAATAACTTCTCCGCCGAACCTCCTCCTTCGGCTTGGTAGAACTCTGCAGCGTCTGATATGCTACGTGGTAAATCCGCAAAAGCCCCTGGGGAACTCCGAACCCGGGTTAGTAAAAGGTATTGCTTCTCCGCATACTTGCTTTGCATCTTAATAGCCTTACCCGCCGTGATCTTCCTAGCCTCCTGGATCTCCTGGAGGGCAGCCCGGGCCTCATTCCGTGCGGCCTCCGCGCTCTGACGAGCCTTGGAGAGTTCGGCCTTTTGAGCCGAAGCATTATTCTCCAAGATCTCACATTTTTTCACTACGTCTTGGAGCTCCTGTTGGACCTCCTTGACTCGGGCCTCGAGCTTTTTTCGGGCAGCTTGCTGCTCAACGGCCTTCCCTTCGGCTTCGGCCAAGGCATTTTTTAGGGCCTCCACCTCGGTTGCGGCTCCTACACATATTACAACACTACGGTCAGTATACAACTCTTGTTCTTTTCGAACACACAACACGTCGTCACTCACCTTGCTTCTCCCGGAGCCGAATCATCACCTCGCCGAGTTCGTTCTCGGTTCGCTCCAGCCTTTTCTTCAGTTCAGAGACTTCAGTAGCATGCGAGGTTGCGGCCAATAGCGACGCCTGCTTATGCATACATATCACGTTAGTCTCCTACAATAAAAGATTGATCCTCTGTCCGGTTCTTGTCACCGAACACCGGATAGTGTCTCTGGGGCTACGGACTACATGGGGTTTTTCTCTTTCTATGTCACTTACCTCGAAACCTGTCAACGGGTTGCTGCAGGCTTCGTTCAGTCCACTCTTGGCAGACTAAACCTTCTCGATCACCGTGCCCATAAGGACACGATGCTCTTCCATAACGGAGACGCCTCGTAGCGCCTCCATCATGTTATCCGGCGCCCCTGGATGGACAGGGACCACCGGCGGAAGCAGTGCACCCCTTCCTTCAAAGCGGGCTGCCCGCCCGACTCCGGAGCCATATGGGCCTCCGGAATCGTATTCGCCTGAGGGCCAAGCTAACGCGGCCCTCTTCGCCAGTCTCCATGGGGATCGTCCCCTCCATATGTCCGGCAGTGGAGGCTTCGCCTCGTGGCGCCTCCTGGACAGCGTCCTGGGTTCCTCCTCGGTTTGGATCGGCCCTCCGGGATAGCACTTCGGTGTCGTCCCCGGCCCCGGGGGAATAAGTGGGCGGTGGCGACTGGCTCGCCATCTCTGACGGGGCCAATGAACTTCCAGACGAGGATCGCTGGATCAGGTTGCAGGCCGGACTGCAATGGTACGGTTAACTACATCAAGATAATGGAGAGAAAGGGCTGGATGTGCGCATAAATAAGCCATGTCACTTACGATGCGGCCTGGGGCTTAGTGCGGGGGCGTCGTTCCGGACTGCTGTCAACATCCCACGCGGTGTTGACCACGGGAACGCCCTTCCCCTTTTTGGGCGCCTCCGCCTCCAGATGCGCCGGAGCCGCCCTCTTCTTCTTCCTCTCCTCGGGGGAAGGATTGTTTTCTTCCTCCTCCTCCTCTTCCCCGTCATTGTCCTCAGGGACAGAGGAATGAGTTTCGTCGTCCTCGGACGCCACGTCCGAAGTACCCTTACGACGGAGGCCGCTCTTGGCCCCCTTTGCCTTCTTCTTGGCCTTTTTCTCCGGCTCCTTATATGGGCGCCGGTACCAGCATCTCCACTAGACGCGGGATGACTGGTTCCTCAGGCAGCGGAGCCGAACACTAGAACTGCTTTGCCCTCTCCATCCAGTCCTGAAAGAGCAATAACAAGGGCTCAGACATCATCCTCGAAACAATTAGGTTGGGGACTCGTTCGAAACAACATACCTTGCTGGCGGGATGTGTACAATCGTGACCACGGTCCGAATCCGTGGCCGGTGGTTTCTCATTGCCCTTGAAGAGCAATTTCCATGTACCCTCGTGCGTAGTCTCGAAGAGCCTCACCAGGGTCCGGTGCTTCTTTGGATTGAACTCCCACAACTGGCGGCTTCGGCGCTGGCATGGAAGGATCCGGCGAACTAACATCACCTGGATCACATCAACGAGCTTGACGCTCTTGGTTACCATGCTCTGAACACGCGTCTACAGCGCTATCAGCTCGTCGGGAGAACACTAGTCTGGACTCTTCTCGACCCAGGAGGTGAGTCGCACAGGAGCTCCGGAGCGGAATTCGGCAGCCGCAGCCCAGGTGGTGCCGCGTGGTTCTGTGACGTAGAACCACTGCTTCTGCCACTCCTTTACCATATCCACAAAGGTGCCTTTGGGCCAAGAGACGTTGGACAATTTACTCACCATTGCCCCTCCACACTCCGCATGCTGGCCATCTACCACCTTCGGCTTTACGTTGAAGACTTCGAGCCACAGTCCGAAGTGGGGGTGGATGCGGAGGAAGGCCTCGCATACGATGATAAACTCCGAAATGTTGAGGAAGGAATTCAGGGACAGATCATGGAAATCTACCCCATAATAATACATTAGCCTGCGGACGAAGGGGTGAAGTGGAAACCCTAGCCTGCGGAAGAAATGGGGGATGAATACCACCTTCTCTGTGGGCTCCGGCGTGGGGACGATATGTCCCTCGGCCGGCAGACGGTGGGCGATCTCTTTCGCCAAATACCTGGCCGCCCAGAGCTCAGCAATGTCCTCCCCCGTGACGGAGGAGACCATCCACCTGCCCTGACCACTGGATCCGGACATGGTTGCTGGGGTGGAAAGGAGATTGGAACTTGGGCGCTGGAGCTTGAGATCGGGAAGGCGGAGACGAAGAGAAAGTGTGAGAAGAGGAAGAGGGGATCCTTATCATCTTATAAAGGCAGCAAACATTAAACGTCTCCTCGCTCGCCTTAAGATTCGCCTATTCCCAATGGCTGTGGAAGTGGCGCGGTTGGGTTACCCATGCCCGCCTTGATGAGAATCCCGCAATAAGGGGACACGATCTCTGCTTCGACAAGACATGCCAATAGCAACCGCGTCTCGCAACATGGGGGGGCAGATGAAAACGGTTCAAGATTATAACCAGACAGGCGTAGCGTCATAAAAACTGTCAGCAGATTGGACTCGTGCAAATATTATATTCTCTCTGCGGTTGTGTGTGAATGCGTTGCAGGTTCGGATACAATCCTCGCATCCGAAGACTATCTTGGAGTTCGGAAGAAGGGGAACCCGCCTTGCAATGCCGAAGACAATCTGCGCGCCGGACTCCTCGTCATTGAATCAGGTTCAGGAGCTACTAAGGTAGTCCTGGACTAAGGGGTCCTGGGGCGTCTGGCCTGTTATCCATGGGCCGGACTGATGGGCTATGAAGACATGAAGACCGTAGACTATACCCGTTTCCGGATTGGACTCTACTAGGCGTGGAAGGCAAGCTAGGCGATTGATTATGAAGATTCCCTCTTATGTAGCCGACCTCATGTAACCCTAGATCTCTCCGGTGTCTATATAAACCGGAGGGCATAATCCGGATAGGACAGATTCATGACCATATATTCATAGGCTAGACTTCTATGGTTTAGCCATTACGATCTCATGGTAGATCAACTCTTGTAACACTCATATTCATCAAGATCAATCAAGCAGGAAGTAGGGTATTACCTCTATAGAGTGGGCCCAAACCTGGGTAAACATCATGTCCCCCGTCTCCTGTTACCATCAATCCTAGACGCACAGTTAGGGACCCCCTACCCAAGATCTGCCGGTTTTGACACCGACAGTCGAGAACACACCAATAACCACACATCGTCAAGGTATGAACATCGCCACCCCGCCTACGCAATTACCAGTGCCTATAGTGCCGGGTGAGAGCGGCGGATGACGCGAGGAAGGGGGCCCAACATTGGATGATGTAATCGCCCCCGTGGAACAAGGAATGGATAATGAGATGGACGAGAGGAGGACCCTCTTCGGCTCCAATACAGGCGCCTATGACGACGGACAAATGATGAGTCAGCATTATGACTCGGGCTATCAGCATGCGGATGAGGAGATGGATGCTATGCCTGGGCAGGAACGTCCTAGGGTTGATTGCAAGAAGTCTCTTTTCATGCAATCCTCAGATGACACGTCTCCAGATGTCGCCTCAATGCAGGCTGAACTAGTTGAATGTCGTACAGTGCTTAGCCCGACAGCACTGGTGGCGGGGGTAAGGCAAGGTCTGGAAGGCCAACCCAAGAAAAAGGAGAGGAAGAGACCGCCGAAGAGAGGCTCTTCTGCCGCCAAAGCTGCCAAAGGTGCGGCAATTTTGCAGATCGTTTACCGGTCAAAGGTGCGGCGATGTACCATGTCGTGGGCGAGCCGATCCTATCGCCGAAACCGCTGGAGGGCATATCAGGGGATCTCAGGAGATTGCACGACCATGTGCTATCGACTGAGAAAAACCTTCTCACCTCGGAGGATCTAGGATATCCGCTTTACGCGGTTCGTGTGCCTAAGGGGAAGTGGTACATCGACACACTGCCCGCGGAGGTGTTCTTCCTGCGGTTTGATCATATCTTTGAGATGTGTCTCACGAGGCAGCTCGATTTTACCATTGTCTGCCTTTTTGCACTACATATGAACTTAGTCATCACGAGCGAACAAATCTCGCAAATCTGTGTGGAAGATCAATACTACATGCACGAGTCCTTCATGAGTCTCAGCGACTTTGAGCGTAAAGCTGCTAGGGAGTACATCGAAAACTTCATGGTAATGAATAAGGACAAGGAAACGGTTCTCTAGCCTTATCATCAAATGTAAGTCAATGCCGGACAACCCTTTCGTACATTTCAATCATTGCTTCTCGCTCATATGGAGAATAACTTTAGGTGTTTTTCCTGCAGTAACGGGCGCGCCGTCCTTATCGCTCTTTTCCCGCGAGTCTCCCATGCTGTGTATTTCGACTGATCCAGAAACTATGAGAATAAGGACTACACCCACATAATGGATATTCCGGATAATGCTCTCCACGGCTTCAACATGAAGGGTGGCCACCTCGAGATCAGGAAACAAAGGAAGAGCAGGCCGGATTTCTCGCATAAAACTACCTTCTGCTGCCTCAATCAACTGACAGCAAGCAAGAACGATGGATTCTACCACCTCCATCTCATGATGGGGTACAGACGGGATCACCAACAGCTTCACATGACAACCAGAAACATTGATCATATCTGCAAATGGGCAGAATCCTTAGGAGAAGAACCAGATTATAAACTCAGAGATGACTTCTCTCGCATCGAGAGGGACATTGCAACGATCATCATGAAAGAAGTCGTCGAAGAGAAGGGGATGTTCTACCACGGCCCTATATCGTGAACTGACATCTGGACTCGCATAGGCCTACAACGTCAGGACCTGATGATATTTGCGAAGCTAGGGTGCATCCTCCTGGATATTGATGGATGGAACTTCCAGTGATTAACGATGCCGATGATGATGTGTTGGTTGAACTTGTACTTTCGGTAGTGATGGAACTTTGTGATGTCAACGGTCCTACTGAACTTGCGTAACGCTAGTTTGTTAGTTTGAGTACGATGACCTGCGTACATCTAGTTAATTAGATTGGGTACGATGAACCTGCGTTTATTAATTATATATGTTTACTATATGTTGCATGTATTTGCTAACGCTTTCTTTTCGTGTTGCTCAAGTATATTATGTTGCATATTATTGTTGAATTCGCTTGATGAAGATGTATCTCTAACATGTACATAGGTCCTTGATGGCGAAGAAGTGCTATGTCGTGTACATAGGGAGGGTTCCGTAAGTGTATGACGAATGGCTAGAGTGTCAGGCCCAAGTGGAGCGGTTCTCGGGCGGCAGCCACAAAGGGTTCGATAGCAGACAAGAAGCTGAACCTAGTTACTTGAGGTTCATGCTAGTGCGAGAGAGGAATTAGAGCCAATGCCTCATGTACTGCATAATTCCGCTCTTACTCATAGTGATAGCTCATCTCTTATATATCATTGTTTAGATGGATTATGAAACATGTGTATGGGATGGCGATGTAGTTGCATGTTGGAGACATATCATAACTTGTATCACTATTCCGAGATCGATCATGATGAGAGACATCATTTGTGTTGGATGATGATGACATGATTTGATGAGACTATTTACATGTGTATGATATGATAAGAATGTTGTGTGTATGATATGACAGAGGGTATTATATTAAACCTATGAAAACAGGATAAAAATGCTACAGAAAAAAATACAGAAAATAGCAACAGTAGCGCTGGGTTTGTGTAGCAGCAGCGCCGCATTAGTACTAGCGCGTTGCAGCTCTTAGCAGCAGCGTGGTTCCCAGAAATGCATTGCTGCTAAACTACAGTAGCAGTAGCATGGTTGGAACAACGCTACTGCTAAGAGTTAGCTGCAGTGCCATAGCAGTAGCGCGCCCACCCGTTCTACTGCTAGAGTTTTCCCTGTAGTGTTGGTTGCTCTTCTAAGTTGCTCTATGTTTATTTGAATTTCAATTGTATAGAGTTGTCTTCTCATATCATGCCCATTACTAGTATCAAAACAGAGAAAATAGTGCCGTTAGTTGTACATGTATACCCGTGGTACCCATCTTAAATCTTGTGGTGCTGTGTAGTTTTCCACACTTATATTCTTTCAATGTTGCTTTTTCTTTAACTGATATGATTTGAACTGTTTCTCAATATTGATCTGGTAACACAATACAATGACCATGCAATAGAAGACATGTTAGTTTATTCCTGTCCACCTTAGTACTAAACTGGTTTACCAAAATGAGTTTCATATACTACATGCTAAACATGTTATGTGTGTGCTTGTTTCTTCTTTTAGAATGCTGACAGAATACTGGAGAAGAACACCCCATGAAGCAATGGTAAAGGAAATAATGCAGATAAGGTTCAAGATAATAAGACAACCCTGTTGATCTCTAACAAAGCTGATAAAACAGATAACGAAAACTATCTTGAAAACAATGAGAAAACCCCAAGATCTTGTCTTGATATAGTGTTCGAGTTACTGGCCACTACCGCTGGCACAAGCTCTTCGAACTCGCTGCCCGAATCAGTTCGGTTTCTTGAGTCTCAACTAGAAGCTGGAAGACATCGACCAACTGTGCTACAACAAGATGCCCAAGGACTGAGAAAGTCCCTGCAGAATTCAGATGCATACTTTCTGGTGCAACTGGACTTTAGCGCCAAATAAGGGAAAGCTAATTAGCTTTCGAAGATTATTGCCAACATGGTGGATACGCAGGATAGAGTTTCTTGAGCTCTTCTAAAGTTGTTTCAATTCTGGACTTGTTTTGTTGCCGCGTTTATTTGCATTGGTGGCCATGGACGCTCAGTGTATGTAATATGTTGCTTTATTATTCCCTATATTTGCACTAGTGGCGAACTTTGATACCCAGTGAATGTAATCTGGTAATAGGCATAATAGCCTAGCATTAGTTGCTTGCTTATTCACTTCCTTATAGTCTTGTTTATTTGTTTGCTTCTAGTCATTGCAGTTCGTTTTCCTCGGTTTGCTATTGGCCGCAATAATGACCCTCCTACGGGCCGTAGGATCCATGGACCTCCTACGGGCCGTAGGATCCATAGGCCTCCTACGGGCCATAGGATCCATGGGCCAAACATGGGACACACTCTTTGTGGGACAAAACCAGACAGCAATATGGGCCGTAAACAGGCCAAAATCGAAACCGTCCGTTTATGGGCCCAGACCATAATGGGCCGTTAACTGGCCGGAAGACAACACATGCTTAATTCTATCGACAGGCATAATGGGTCATAATGGGCTGGAATACATGACAGGATGAAAACGGCCCAATGGGTTAATGTGCCACAAATGGACCGATTGTAACCACGGGCTGAATTTGGCCCATTGGCGTAACAGGTTAGTAACAGACATAAGTAATCGTGGACCAGAAATCAACACAAGAATTTATGGGCCCTTAGAAGGCCTAATGTTAACACGGGCTGGAAATGACCCAACTGTATCCTGGGATGTTAATGGGTCCAAAGCAAATTACTGTTCAATATGGGCCAGAATCACCACGGGCCATTAAAGGGCCCAGAGATACAAAAGGCCTCATATGGGCTGAAAGAAGTCACGGGCCATACATGGGCCAAAAGTGACAACGGGCTGGAATCATATTGGACGGCCCGCGTGACGCTAATGGACTAAATTCGGAAAGGCCACAACGGGCCGTAAGTTCCCGGACCGTAAATGGGCTATATGCAAACATGCAATTAATAGGCATTCCTTGGGCCTGCCCGCTAACTTTTGACGAAGTCAAACAGGCCGACCTTTTTAACCTAAATGGGTCGTTGTTCGGCCATGACATGTGTTGACGTATCATAGGCACCTCTCATCCATTGAATGGATGACATCTGTCGCAATACCGAGCTGACACGTCGTTCCTTTGGCCAATGCGAATTTTACACATGGAAAATCGTCATTTGTTGTGGCGGTTATCGGGTTATCGGATCCAAAACCGGACCAGATAGCTTAATGGTGACCCATTACGGTGGATGCCATGTGTTGGTTATCCTTGACGAAAACACTATCATGACGCTCCATTTATCGTCGTGGAAGTGGACACTTCTGTGATGATAATTTGAGTATTGTCACGAAACACTTCTACAATAGCACAAGTATGACTATCTTGATTCTGTCATAAAATCGCCACGGATGTACATGCATGACAAAAAACATGACCTATTGTGACAAAGACGTATCATCATGGAATTATATTTTTTGTAGTGCGAGTCATATGGCATTAAACACAAGCAGGTTGGCTCCTTGCGTTCACCGGCTATTTAAACGAGGTCAAACGCCAGGCATGAACTGCACCACACGTCCGCTCCCTATCTCCTCCTTGCACTATATTCTCCACACTGTCCAGAACATCCGACAAGTTGGAAGAGGGGTACTCCAGCAAAAAAGTTGGTTGGGTGGCCCGACGGATACGAGCTAGATAACTCGCTGCTCTAGCTCCCTCACCGCTCGAGGCCATTAGTACCCCAGGTGAGGCTGCAGGCTTGTGCGTGGAGCAGCAAGTGGCCGGTCGAAGCCAGCGCGTGGTTCAGCAAGTCGTCCCTTGTAGCCAGCTCGCGCAGGAGCACGATGGCACAAGCAAAGATGCTGCCCTGGACGAGATATTGTCGTACCGGTCCTCCCGCGCCATCGGCCATCAACGTGCACGGAACCGCGCCCTGCCGGTGAAGAAAGAAGTTAGCGTCGTGGAGATCAACGAGGCGGCCAGCAGGTCCGCCGCCGTCGACAGCGAGGAAAAGTTGATCATGGGATGGGCACCACCGCTTGGGTCCCACAAAGGCCACCGCCGGTGCCTTGCCGGCATGCACCGGTGTCTTGCCATCTTCCTAGGCCACCGTCGTAACCCACCCCAAAAATCAACCATGATCCGTGCTTCACAGAAATGGAGTCCACTCGGATGAGTGGCGCTGTCGAACATAGGGAAAGTACGGGGGAAGCGGAGGCTATTCTTCCCCTCTAGCTGAAGCATATCCCTCCAGGGCATCCGGCACTCCGGCGAGCGGGCTGCTGGACATGGGGAAGACATGTCAGCGGAGGGCTGCAGAGAGAGTGGGGATTCATTTTCCAGGGTTCTTGGCCGGCCGGAGATGTGGTACGTGCGCCGGTGGTCATTTCGGTCTAGGTTTAGAGTCCGGTCTAGTAGAAAAATGTCTAAATGTAAAGAATTTGCTCCGATTTAGATGAAAATTAAGCATCCTGTTTTATGTAAAAAAAAATGTCCGGTTTGTTTGAGTTTGAAGTAATTTTGTTCATTTTCGTTGAATTCCATTTGAAATGTAACCGGACATATGCTGATAGCTTTGAATGGCCATCTGCCGCATCTATGTCCGCGGACTGGTCTTTCTTGTCGGCGGACGGATGTGGGAGGAAATTTACGGGCCAGCGTTGGAAATTCCCTAAAGAAAGTAGCTCTAGCTAACTCAATTCATGCATATATGATTGAATTTATTTATTATTGGTTGCATTTGAAGTAGAAAAACCGAACAGTAGATCCAGTACTGCTGCCTCATGTTCATTTGATCGATGGTCCGGTCGCACTGTGCACATAGCCGTCTCAACTCTCTATCATGTTCGCTCGCTATCCACTGTCTTTGCATGTAAACCCAAAACAACATACCTTTGATTTGATTAATGGCCGTCCCGTTCACCCATATGGTCTCCACGTGTGTCTAATTAGGTTCCTGCACATGACATGATATAGACTAGGCTGGCTGTAGGCATCGATCGAAAATGACTGGTGAAAAAAGGTGCCGACCGTAGAATTACTCCAACAGAGAAAAGTGTTAGCCAGCTAGGAATCTTATCCGTAACCAGTGTGGGCAATAGTAACTGATTTGTCATGCACCTGTTATCCACTCTCTTTGCATGTAAACCCAGCACAAGACAAGAGACCTTAGTGAATGACTGATGGCTTGCCGTCTCTTCGCCCATATGGCATTCACGGGATGTGTCTAATTAGCTGCCTGCACGACGGCCATAAAAAATGACAGCTAAAAGTGCCCCGTGCTATCACAAATGATTCAGTCTCACGAGTAAGTCCGTTTTTCTGTTCTTTTCACAACCCACAAGGTTATTTTTCATGTGTATTTTTCTAAACCCATCATGTGTAATAAAGTTCGGATTGCCGTTGCACATTTTTGCAGAAAAGCCTCATAGTTTGTTGAAATCAACCCGCAGTTCATCTTTAAGTCAAGATAAATCGTTTTACCATTGTACATAAAACCCACTGACTTTTATACTAATCAACCTCCAATCCAATTTGAAGTCACGATAAATCTTTTTCTAAATTTTTACATAAAACCCTTAATATTTTTCAAAATAATCATATCTCTTAAACCCTAACTTCAATTTCAACATGTCATATAGTTTGATTAGAAAAATGGGTAGAATCTGAATATGATGTTATTTTTATCTGTTACCTATTAAAGAATGCTATTTAGGGTGCAACCTAAATCATTGACGCATGATCCTCCATTCCTTCCTACCGGTGTCGACTCGTATTGCAAATGAACATGCCACACGCATTGCTCTGTGCTGCTTGGCAAGGAGCGAGTGAGAAAAATGATTACGATGAATCAGTTACAATCTGTAGGCATGTTGTACTTCCACCAGCTGCTCTCTTTGTACATGTACCAGGATCGAAGACTCTACATACGTATTTTTTGGTGAAATCCACACACGTACATACCAATGGAGTACACAATTCTTTTTTATAGTGAATACACAAATATAATTTATAGCATATACATACACTTACAAAATTCATGAACATTGGAAGTATATGAAGATTTATTTCGAAAATATACAAACAATTCTTGTGATTGTCATGAACGTTAATATTTGAACCAATACATATGATCTTAATTTATGTTTTATCCGCTGCATGTGGCGGTGACACATGTAGACTTTCTTAAATAGACTTAATTTATACATACGGCCTCCAAAGTGTCGAACGGCACCGACTGGTTGCTCTCTGAGTCCGGCCGTAGGTGCGCGTCAGTAATATTACGAGTCGGAACCAAAATTGAATCGAAATGAGAATAGTGGCTCGCATAAAAAATATTTACTCCCCCGTTGCAACGCACGGGCATATTTGCTAGTATTAATCAAGAATTATTATTATAACCATCCTTAACACCCACGTCACACTGGATATAACGTCACCTTCTAAAGAACAATTAGACTTACAGGAGACACACAACTTTGTGGTATCAAAGGCCACTCTTTTTTTTGCATGGAAATGTTACTTCTGATGTTTGCCTCTTTTTTTTGCGGGGTACTTCTGATGTTTGCCAGCTTGAACTTAGGTGGCAGTTACTCCCTCCGTTTCAAAATAATTAAAATTTAGGTTTCTTTCAAATGAAACTTTACTAAATTTGATCTAGTCTATAGAAAAACCCGCCAAGAATTCATTCAATTTTTTTCAGACAATAAGATTGTTTCCTGGGAGGGAACGGGAAAACCGGCAACAGCCTATAAACTACCAGTTACCGAAAATACCAAAACAAAAAAACTTTAAACCATGCTATACTTTTTTTAAGAAAAGACACCCAAAAGACATATTACATCTTGCCATATTATACGCATGGATGCAACATTGCCAGGCTGATATATTTAGCAATCCACTATACTCCTATGGCCGTGGATGTCCCCTTCTGTTCGGAAGCTCAATGCATTAGTGCTAAGATGCGGTGCTAAGCATATTAAAAAGCTAAGCAATTAAATTCCTCAATGCAAAGGTGCTTAACTTGTTGTAGCTAAGCATTCTTTAGTTAATGATTTAGCAACTAAAGTTATCAATGCATTGACGGGCTTCTTTCATTTAAGAGTTTTCCCTAGGTTTCCGTGCTTGGCATTGTTTCTTCCTGGGGTAACCACACCCATCTCTCTCATCTTAATTCCCTTGCCACATAATCTTTTTTACCTACATAGCAGGCTTAGCACATGTATAAGATGGAGCATTGTGAGGGGCCTAAAGTGTCGCCATAGCCGTCCATGCATCCATACGCATCCGCTGCGCAGTCAAGGGACACCACACTAATCAAGCTGGGACACTGGCGCTGATGTCCGTCCGTGTGGTACCTGCGAGGAAATGAGACAAATGTGATGGATCCCCGTACGAGCGCCCACGTGACCATCACGTTGATGCTACGCATGTCCATGCCCGTACGACCCATGCATGTCACCTCACGTACAGGCGGGTGCCGGTGGCGTTACTCGGAGACTTGTTACATGGCCGCCGCTGATCCACGTACGTAGCAACTAGTAGCAAGCAGTGCAGTGCAGTGCCGCGGATGCAGGTATATATGCACGGAAGGCGACGGCTTATATTAGCTAGATTTGGATTTTTGATTTAGCTGGTTCTCCCACGTGATCGGGGCGTTGCGACTTGATCGCCGGCTAGCTGCTTGTCCTCTACTTTAATTTGACCGGACAAAGCTAATTAAGGCCAGCTGGTCCATGTTGTCCGAATGAGATCAGGTTTCCAAAACTAAAGGACCATACGTACCCTTACCTTAGCATCACACTGTGCACAAACACCCGTCAAACTGTACCTACGTACTTAAAAGTACCTTGGTTTCACACTCACGAAAATAACATGTCTTGGTTGATTTATACTTATGTGGTGCATGCAGTTGCTAGGTAGCTTGGCCAGGCTCTCAGCCGGGTCCATGCACGCATATGCTCGAGACGAGGTAGCTAGTACGACAAATTATCGTCGTACACATGTACAGATGGATCCATATATCGACCAACTAACCAACTAATAATAACCTACTGTAGCTAGCATGCGCCTGCATTTTGCCAGGCATGCATGTTGCAGCACTGTTTCCACGACGAGACAGTGCAGCGGTGCAGCCTGATGCATGCTTAATCATTCGGGATCCCAACCTAATAATAGTACACACCATGGATGTTCATAATTATTGCTAACTTAAAGTACGTACCACCTTAGATAGCACTATCCCGAAGCTCTATCCCCTTCCCTTCTGCCGAAATGTTTAAAAGCCGTTCCTAACAGCATCTCCAAGGCCAACCTGCAAATTTCCTTTGCATCTGTCCGCAGACAGGAGATGATCAGTCCACGGACATGGATGCGGGAGGACGACATCCAATACTAGCTGCATATATTTTAAACTCTTTTTCAACAAATCGAATGAAATTCATGCAAACAAGGCCAGATTTCGTACAAACATGACGAATTTCATACAAACACGGCAGATTTCATTACATATCGAACATCTAGAACAAAAAGAAGACCCATCCTAAACCTATCCTACTGCGGCGGAGCCCGGCGTCCAAGGCCGTGTTGCCCTCCATCTGAACGAAATATGCCCTAGAGATAATAATAAAATTGTTATTTTATATTTCCTTATTCATGATAAAGGTTTATTATTCATGCTAGAATTGTATTGATCGGAAACCTAAATACATGTGTGAATACATAAACAAATACCGTGTCCGTAGTAAGCCTCTACTAGACTAGCTCGTTGATCAAAGATGGTTAATGTTTCCTAACCATTGACATGAGTTGTCATTTGATAATGGGATCACATCATTAGGAGAATGATGTGATGGACAAGACCCATCCATTAGCTTAGCATTATGACAGTTCAGTTTTATTGTATTGCTTTCTTCATGTCAAATACATATTCCTTCGACTATGAGATTATGCAACTTTCGGATACCGGAGCAATGTCTTGTGTGCTATCAAACGTCACAACGTAACTGGGTGATTATAAAGATCTCCACAGGTATCTCCGAAGGTGTTTGCTGAGTTGGCATAAATCAAGATTAGGATTTGTCACTCCGAGTATCGGAGAGGTATCTCTGGGCCCACTTGGTAATACACATCTTAAGCTTGCAAGCAAACGACTAAGGAGTTAGTCATGAGGTGATGTATTACGGAATGAGAAAAGAGACTTACCACTAACGAGATTGAACTAGGTATAAAGATACCGATGATCGAATCTCGGGCAAGTAACATACCGATGGACAAAGGGAATTACGTATGTTGTCATAACGGTTCGACCGATAAAGATCTTCGTAGATTATGTAGGAGCCAATATGGGCATTCTGGTTTGGCTATTGGTTCTTGACTGAAGAGGTGTCTCGGTCATGTCTACATAGTTCACGAACGCATTGGGTCCGCACGCTTAACGTTCGATGATAATATAGTATTATATGAGTTATGTGATTTGGTGACCGAATGTTGTTCGGAGTCCCGGATGAAATCACAGATATGACGAGGAGTCTCGAAATGGTCGAGAGGTAAAGATTGATATATAGGACGATGGAATTCGGACATCGGAAGTGTTTCGGGGGTTACCGGGTACTTATCGGGTCGCCGGAAGGGGTTCCGGGCACCGCCGGCAAAAGATATGGACCTTATGGGCCAAGAGGGGAAACGCACCAGCCACAAGGGACTGGTGCGCCCCCATATGGGCCGGCCTAGGACGAGAAGGAAAGAGGGGAAGGGAATGGAAAGAGTGGAATAGGATTCCCCCATCCTTCCCTCTCCCCCCCTCTTTCGTCCCCCCTCCGACAAATATGGCACGGGGGGCGCGCCACATGGGAGGACCCCAAGTCGGATTCGGCCTACTTGGGGAACCTCCTAGCAGCCTCCCCTCTCCCTGCCACCACTATATATGTGCGGGGGCATCCTAGCACACACCAGACAATTGCCTAGCCGTGTGCGGCGCCCCCCTCCACCGCGTTGAGAAACGCTTCCGCTTACGGTCTATGAGGGTATGTAGACGCACTCCCCCTCGTTGCTATGCATCTCCATGGATAGATCATTGTGTGGGCGTAGAAAAAGTTTTGTTTTGCATGCAACGATTCCCAACGGTGGCATCATGAGCCAGGTCTATGAGTAGATGATATGCACGAGTAGAACATAAATAGTAGTGGGCAGTGATAGTCATACTGCTTACCATCGACGTCTTATTTTGATTCGTTGGTATTGTGGGATGAAGCGGCCCGGACCAACCTTACATGTCCACGCACATGAGACTGGTTCCACCGACAGACATGCAACTAGTTTTGCATAAAGGTGGCTAGCGGGTGTCTGTTTCTCCTACTTTACTTTAATCGAATTTGACTACGGCCGGTCCTTGATGAAGGTTAAAACAGCAAACTTGATGAAACACCGTTGTTGTTTTTGCGTAGATAAGAAAAGTTCTTGCTAGAAGCCCGTAGCAGCCACATAAAACTTGCAACAACAAATTAGAGGACGTCTAACTTCTTTTTGCAGGGTATGTTGTGATGTGATATGGTCAAGACATGATGTGATATACGTTATTGTATGAGATGATCATGTTTTGTAAGTTATCGGCAACCAGCAGGAGCCTTATGGTTGTCTCTTGAAATGCAAACACCATGTAATTGCTTTACTTTATCACTATGCGTTAGCGATAGTTGTAGAAGCAATAGTTAGCGAGGCGACCACGACACAACAATGGAGATCAAGTCGTCGAGCCGGTGACAATGGAGATCATGACGATGCTTTGGAGATGGAGATCAAAAGCACAAGATGATGATGGCCATATCATGTCACATATTTTGATTGCATATGATGTTTATCTATTGTGCATCGTATTTTGCTTAGTACAGCGGTAGCATTATAAGATGATCCCTTCACTAAATTTCAAGGTAAAAGTGTTCTCCCTGAGTATGCACCGTTGCTACAGTTCGTCATGTTGAGACACCACCTGATGATTGGGTGTGATAGACTCTACGTTCATATACAACGGGTGCAAGACAGTTTTGCACATGCAGAATACTTGGTTAAACTTGACGAGCCTAGCATGTACAGACAAGGCCTCGGAACACTGGAGACCGAAAGGTCGAACGTGAATCATATAGTAGATATAATCAACATAGAGATGTTCACCATTGATTACTACCCCATCTCACGTGATGATCGGACATGGGTTAGTTGATTTGGATCACGTATCACTTAGATGACTTGAGGGATGTCTATTTAAGTGGGAGTTCTTAAGTAATTTGATTAATTGAACTTAATCTATCAAGTACTTAGTCCTGATAGTTTTTGCATATCTATGTTGTAGATCAATGTCCCGTGCTACCGTTCCCCTGAATTTTAATGCGTTCCTAGAGAAAGCTAAGTTGAAAGATGATGGTAGCAACTACACAGACTGGGTCCGTAACTTGAGGATTATCCTCATTGCTCCACTGAAAAATTATGTCCTTGATGCACCGCTAGGTGAAAGGCCTGCTGCAGGAGCAGATGCTGATGTTTTGAATGTTTGGCAAGCTCGATCTGATTACTACTCGATAGTTCAGTGTGCCATGCTTTACGGCTTAGAACCGGGACTTCAAAGACGTTTTGAACGTCATGGAGCATACACTACAAAAAAATACACTTCCGTGATGATATGTGTTTGTCACAGTAGGTCGCGTTTTTTGTCATGCATGTACATCCATGACAAATTTATGACAGAATCAAGATAGTCATACCTGTGCTGTCGTAGAAGTGTTCCATGACATTACCAAAATTATCATCACGGAAGTGTCCACTTCCATGACGATAAATCGCGCGTCATAGAAGTGTTTTCGTCAAGGGTGACCGACACGTGGCATCCACCGTAACGGAACGCCGTTAAGCTATCGGGTCAGGTTTTGGATCCGATAACCCGTTAACAGCCGCGACCAATGGGGATTTTCCACGTGTAAAATCATCATTGGCTGGAGGAAAGATGTGTCGGCTCATCGTTGGGACAGATGTCATCCACTCATTGGACAGAAGGCGCATATGATACGTCGACACGTGGCACAACCCATCAAGTTTAAATGGGCCAGCCCAACTAAAGGCCCACAAGATTTTGCGGACCATAATGGGCCGACCCACCTAAAGGCCCACGAGATTTTGCGGACCATAATGGGCTGGCCCAGCTAAAGGCCCACAAGATTTCACGGGCCATAATGGGCCGGCCCAGGTAAAGGCCCACAAGATTTTTGTGTGCCATAATGGGTCAGCCCAGGTAAAGGCGCACAAAATTCTCGCGGATCATAATGGGCCGGCCCAGCTAAAGGCCCACGAGATTTCGCCGACACTAATGGGCCGGCCTAGCTGTAGGCCCACAAGATTTTGAGGACCCTAGTAGGCCGGCCCATTAACTGGCTGCCATGTTTTGGGCCAAATGCCGACCCATATTTGATCCGGTCAATTAATGGACTGCCACATTTCGGGCCTAATAATGGCCCATATGAGATCCGGCCCGTTAAAAGCCTCCCACGTTTTGGGCCAAATCACGGCCCAGATCAGGTCCGGCCCTTTAAGAGGCTTTGGTCTCAATTATGGCCCATATCAGATTGGGCCCGTTAACTGGATGTTATGCTTTTGGGCCCACTTGCTAAAGGCCCATTTAATAATTCGGCCTGATATTAGTTTCGGCCTGTTAAGGGCCCATTTAACATTTCGGCCCTATATTAATTTCGGCCTCTTAAAAGCCCGTCATATAGTTGGGCCTAACTACGGCCCGGTTTGCATCCGGCCTGCTCGCAGCCGATATCTGATTGGGCCAAACAAGGACCGAGACAATTTTGGCCAGTTAAAAGCCCGTGATTTGATTCGCACAATCATGGGTCGGGGTCCATTTCGGGCTGCTGCCGGCCCGTGAGCTGTTCGGCACGTTTCAGGCCCAACCTACTTCTCAGCCTCCTAAAAGCCCATTGAGTTTTCTTGCGAAAAGAGGGCCGGGGGTTACTCGGCCTATTAAAGGCCCGAATCTACTAGTGGGCCAGTTTGACGAGGCCCATGATGCGGATCATACATCGTGATTGCATGACGGCCCGATTATGTACCGTAATTTTACGGTTTGGCCGGTTTACTGCGAAGACAGGATATATATATACAGTAAAATAACTGCAGCATCGTGAATAAGAAAAAACCTAGACTATACAATAAAGAAATTACGGCATATTACATCCACTGGGCATCAAATTTCGCCACTATGATAATAAAGCACAAGCAGACAACAGATTACATACACTGGGCATCAAAGATCACCACCAGTGCAAATAAACACAGCGACAAAATAATATACAAACCGACAGCACTTCAATAGAGTTCAAGAAAGGTTAGCCCTGCTGGCGAGCTGCAGCGCAACCACCTGAGCAAGATGATGAGACTGCGCTTGTTCAACACGTATATCTTCCTCACTCTGAAAGATAAACAAGTAGACAGATGACAGGTTTTGCACATAAAAGTATCAGTGCTGACAATTCATCACATTTCTTACTGACGAATAAAGTGACACAGTTTAAAATTGCATTAACACAATATGGTATTGTTCAGGTCAAGACATGGCAGGAAATGACATTGTGAAGGAGTTGGCAGCTTCACGACACCACTGGATTACAGATCAAGAACTCATAAGTATCAATGGTTAGTGTGCTGTCAATTGATCTCATTTCAGATTGGCAAATAAAGAGACGGTTTAAATAATAGTAGAATCATATGACATTGTTCATAGTTAAGACATTGCAGAATATGACATTGTGTTGTAGTGGGTAAGTTCACCACACCACTGGATTACGGATGAAGAACAGAAGCATACATGCAGTGCAAAAGAAGATCACTTGCTCTGTATAGTTTAATTTACATGGTATGAAGAAGGAACTTGGTTGTACAACTGAAAACTTAAATTGAGAAGGACAAACTTTTGTTAATGAACTACATAATAAACTTTAAACATGCAATTTGATGCAAACACCAAAAATAAACAGCTGTTGCAGTCATGCCTAACCAAATATACACAACAAAGTTTGAAGACTTGAGAAGGACAAACTTACATTATTGGTGAAGACAGGCTCTATAAAGCCCTTGTCCATGCTGATGGGGGGGAAATTCAAGAAGTTTACCACAGAATCTTCTTCATAAGCATTGCCTTTATTCTACATTTTGTTAAGAGTAAATATAGATGTGATAATATACGAAAAAATGGAGAATATTTAAGATAAGATGAAGAGTGATGCTACATAACCAAGTAGCTATAAATGTATGTGCAGCGATACAGGCAAAAGGCACTGCCAACAGCAATGCACAACTAAAATTCTTCAGTACCAACCTTATGGTAAGAGTAAATATAGATCTGATGTGTAGAAAATGGAGGGCAAAGGAAAATAAGCTGCAGAGTGATGGTACATGAACAACTACCTGTCAATATAAGTACACTAATAAAGGACAACATGTACTTACAAGAACAATGCAGAGCTAAAAAAATCATTGGCATTGGATATATTCTACACTAATGTAACCATTCATACAGATCAGATAATTTGGAGCGAACAATTGATAAGCAAGCTATCATGCATACTGCTGTCACATAATGAACAAGGTATGTATGCAAGTACAGTGATACAGGACAACGGGTACTAACAAGAGCAAAGCAGCGGGCAGCATATTTGCGATATCCTGTCGTTCTTTTCAAACCGGAATTCTTCTTCGAGCAGATTTCCTGCAAAAAAGATCCGTAAGGCACATGCGGAAAAGTAGAATTTCAAATTGTCATTTGATTTCATAGACAGTACCTAATCCTGGGAACGAGACTAGTGCATAACAAGGTTTTTCCATTCAATGTCTTCTAAATTTAGCACAAGAGACTTCACCGGAAATTCGTTTATAGACTTGCCATCAAAGTGTGATTTCCTCAGGTAACACCGATACTGCTGCAATGCTTCCTTGAAAAGCACAAGCAAGCTTTGCTCGTCATGACTATCCAGATTGGCCCTCACCTAGTTACAACAATGTAATGTAAATCATTGATGTGTTCGATCAGCAGAAAACAGGAAAATAATAACCATGAATAATAGCACTTACACGTAAGTTGGACAGGAAGATGTGAAAATGGTGTTTGTCTTCACTATAATCTTCCCATGATGGGAATATATGCACGTAGTCCCTAATAACATTGAAAGCATTGTCTTTTAAACTGGGAATAAATGGAATGGGGTTCCAATCTGTAGGACTTGGCCGTCTCTGCAGTTGGGATAGGTCTTCGGCCGGTGGACTTGCTGTACTTTTTGCTGGAGTGGGATTTTTCTGTGGTACAGCTGGTGCTATGGCAAATGAAATCGGTATACCTTTTGTTGGAGTGCAGGTCCTGTGAGGTGGGGCTAGTGATGTGGCCAGTGAAGTATGGGTACAATCTGCTGGAGTCGGTCCTACGTTTAGTGTCACTGGTTGTACATCCAATATAAGTGGGGCGCTATCTGATTTCTCCGGCACCACCGCGCTTTTCAAGGACTTTGCTGCTGCTCCTTCAGGTTCGGCAATCACCCTCTTCCTTTTTGATGTCTGATGCACAAGAACAGCATTTGAGTGGAAAAACATGGTATGATGACAGATGGAATATGTATTGATAATGGATGGGCATGGCATCTCGTGTTATATGATGAGTAAACTAAGCAGATGGCGGTGCAACAAAGTAGAAGAAATGCAAGACAACATATGCAAGATACGCGCAATCAATAAAACCTTGCCAAATTAGAACAGGCACCTTGATGGGTGAACAGGACAGGCCATCTGCCTTTGACTCCTCGAGGTTAGAATAGTCATTAGGATGATATTCTGAACAAGAATCAACAGGTGTGGAGCGTATGAGTTTCATTGCTTCCAGAATGGCACTCAATGCCTTGGTGCTAATTTTGTAAGTCATTGCAGTGTTCCACAATATTCTTCTGATGCGCGGATTCTGATATTCACTGTAATTGCGTATAATATCTGAGAACCATGAAAACATACATAGTTGTGAGATTATCTTTGTAATGCAGATGATATTCTAATATAGGGGCACCCCTGTAAACACTTGTGTGCTATCACTGGATTCTCATGAGAGAGCTCATGTGTGCTGTAATATGGTGCGTGCATTTATATAATCTGGAACAAGTACACCAAAAAAAGGCTCCAGAAGTAAGGATAGCTGGCAGATGGTAGGTTCATAATATACTATATAGAGAGTTTATTGCCAAACCATGATAACAAGGGCACACAACAACTAGGCAGATCATGGTGTACATAACAGGGGTACACCATAACCACAATATATAAATCGGGAAAGTGGAACTGGCTTGAAAATACGGTGTTGTATTGCCGCTAGTAATTGAAAGCCTATCGATCACGTACAGGACAGCTCTATCAGCTGTTGACTGAAGATGTCCCTGCGCCCCTTCCTGACAAGGAACATACTGTACGTACTAAATACAGAATAAACAAAGAGGAACATGTTAAAGAACAGAAGAGGAAGCATATTTTTGAGGTTCCGCTTCATTGCATACAATGTTGGTTGCCCACTCATGATGAATCACAGCGCCCAAAGAAATGCAATTCCATGATGCTCTCTATATGTGGCAATTTTGAACAAGAGTCATTAGGATCATATTCTGAACAAGAATCAACAGGTGGGGAGCGTATGAGTTTCATTGCATCCAGAATGGCACTCAATGCCTTGGTGCCAATTTTGTAAGTCATTGCAGTGTTTAGCTTCAAGAGTGGACTGCTGCTAGTGCGACACAAAGCAGCTACACAGATCATAGTGTAGATATAACGGGGAAAACCGTAAGCATCAGAGTAAAATCAGCAAAGTGGAACTTGCTGGAATATATGTGCTAGTATTGCCGGTACGGCTAGAAAGGCTTCGGATACCAGCTCTCTTCAAGTGAAGGTGCGGTACTGTTAATATCAGTGTTACTCTCAAAGGCGACACAGCTCCCCACATTTCCTTGATATTCTTATAGGATTCAAGTGGGCAGGTGACTACAAATCCTATTCCTATGTTTACAAGATCCTACGAATCAAAGAGGCTCAAAGTGTCCATCACAACCGACCGTATAGACCTCTACACTGCAAAAGTCCCTGCTCATCTTCAGTACAAGGAACATACTGTACCACTATCATACTCCCTCCGTTCCAAAATATAAGTCTTGGTAGAGATTTCCACTATGGATCACATACAGATGTATCCAGATACATTTTAGAGTGTAGATTCACTCATTTTGCTCCATATGTAGTCCATGGTGGAATCTATACAAAGACTTGTATTTAGGAACGGAGAGAGTACATACTAAAGAAGAACGGAAGAGGAACATGGTAAAGAAGAGCAAGCAGATTTTGGATAATAAAATGTTGGTTGCGCAGTGCCCACACATGATGAACCAGAGCGCATTAAGAATGCAACTCCCAGCTGTCTCTCGACCATTTCAGACGGTTGGATGAAGATCCTACGTCTCCTAACCCATCTTCTTCCTCGTCTCTGATTCTTCCCATACAGAACACCGCACGGGCTGCCGGCCGGACCACCGGCACCCGCCGCCTGTGTTCCTCCGCCACCCCCACTCCCACCCCCGCCCCAACCCCCACCCGCGTCGAGTTTTCTTCGTTCGGCGAGGCCCCACAACCACCCGAGCCCCTTCGTTCGCACCGGCGAACTCCGGCGAGCTCTGAAAAATCGACTGACCCAATTTTGAAATTTAGTCTACTGTGATTTAACTAGTGTGGAATATAAAAGGGGAAAACCATAAGCATTGGGAGTATAGTGTTGAGCGTGCCATGGCGGATCTGAAGGTGCAAACCGGACAAAGGCAACTTCGCAACCAAGACAAGAAATCAGAGTAAAGCAGTGGCGATCTATTTTCTTGCTGCGATAAATAAGTTGAGCAGATACGAAAGAGTACCGCCTCTGGTGCGGCGCCGTGTACGCATCTGCTGAGAATTTGACGGTGCTGCGGTAGCGATGGCTGTCGGCGGCGTGGAAGCAGATCTAGGAGGGTAGACGGTGGCGGCGGGGCGCGGTGGACGAGACGGTCGTAGGAGCGGCGCCGGCAAGGTGGACGACGGCGGGGATGAAGCGAGAGGACGGGATGCAAGGATCCCGGTCCGAAGCGGTGGATGAGAGAGGTCGATCTCTTGTAATGGACGGCGGCGTCGGGGTATCAGCTCCGGCATGGTGGAGGAGGATGGCGGTGGATGGGGTGGCGGACGGCGGCGGACGGAGGAGGGTGGGGTGGAGAGGGTGTTTTGGCGCCCACGGAGTACGAATGGGGAAAAGGGAGGTAGAGAGGAAGGGGGGAACCATGTATTCAGGGCGCGCTTGTCTCAAATGCGAGGAATTTACAAACTTAGCCCCCGTTTCAAATTTCTACTACATCACAGCAACATTAGTCGGTTGGGGATAGGACTGTAATCTCGCATACACCGAATATTTGCCGACGAGAGTTTGTTTTTGGCGCCCACCGTGTATGAATATGAATCGGGGAGGGAGTCGATTTCGGCCGAGGACACACTGTGTTTTGGCGCCCACCGTGTATGAATCCGGGTGAGAGGCGGTTACGTCATGTTTGGGTGAAATTACAAACCTACCCCTATCGAAACCTATAGAAATCCAGCAGATAGGCTTTGCGTGACAGGGATAGGCAGTAGTGATTTCCATCTCGCAGATTTTGGTTTCGGGCGGTTACTGCAACTTTCCCCGCTTCGTTCAAATTTTGGAGAGTGCATGTTTACCGTGCCAACTCAATTCGAATCCCGTTTGTATTCTATTTTTTTCGGGCGGGATCCATTTTCAATTGGAATTACATTCTATATACATCATTTTTTTATATATACTTTCAAAAGCACAACACCATTTATACATAAATATGGTTTACAAATGGATGATCTCAGATTCATAAGGTTGTATCCATCAATTTGGATTTTCAAATATTTGAAACCACTTTATGTTGAAATCCAGTGTATGCATTCCTCGCTAACTATCTCCAATTAATGTGTGTTTCATGCGGGTTTTTTTACTTCTCAAACATGTATAATGTGTTTCACACACGCAACATATAGTGTAATCCCGTTTAGACATTAATTGCATATAAACCATGCATTGTCTGTAATTGAAGAATCTATGGATCACCAATATTGATAAACTATATAACATTACACGTGTGCCCAAATTCAAATGAATATGCATGTTTGATACACCAATTTGCGTTATGATATTATTGATGTCGTGATCTCCAGTTTAAATATTTGAATCCCCTTTAATCTAGATATTCGTCTCATATAGCTATCACTCATGCTTATATAGGACTATCTCTCTGGACCTATACGCGTTCATCGTCTCTCAGGTATCTCTCGTGCTACCTGTATGTCGACAATGATCTTTTATCTTCCTAACACACTGACGGTACTCTCTCCCTCGACCTTCATCACTCTATCTCTCTCTAAGTATATCTCTCTCCCTGTTATGTATCTCTAACTATGATTCTCCATGTGGAATCTCTTTCTCTCACACAAACACAAAACTTTGTCTCCCGGGGTCTCATTTCTTTCTACTATTCCCATGTGTGCCACTCGCACACCCCTCATACAGAGATGTCTTTCGCTCCTTAGATATGAGAACCTACGACTCTTCCTCTTCAATGTCTCTTTCTCACACACAAACACAAACTCTGTCTCCCAGGGTCTCATATTTCTCCATTGTTCTCTTGTATGTCGCTCACACACACCCTCTCTCCCTAGAGATATCTTGCGTTCCCTCGTATGTCTCTCTAGCTATCACTTTCGTTGTGAAATATCTTTCTCTCTCGCAGACACAAAACTCCGTCTCTCTGGATCTCATTTCTCTCTGATATCTGTTTGTATGTGACTCACATGCACCCTATCTCTATCTCTCTCACACCCACACACATAACCCAGCCTTCTGATCCACTCGTCTCCTATCTCTAACGCACACTAGCTAGCATCTTTATCTTTCTATTTATCTGTTTCTCCATCAACCTTCTTTCTCGCCCTCACTTTTGATTCCTATCACGCACACTACATATGTTTCTCTCTACATGTAGTCAAGTGCCCTCTCACACACATATATAACTTCACCCTTTTGAACCACCCGACGGTCATCTCCAACACCCAAACTAGCGGATGTCCCTCTAGCTAGCATCTCCATCTCTGTATCTATCTGTAGTTTCTCCGTCAACATTTCTTTCTCGCACGGAATCTTGCTTCCTATCACCCACACTATATATGTCTCTCCATACATATGCATTTATAGGTTGGTCTCTTTTGCACAATCTTTGCGCCTCACTCCCTTTGCTCGCCATAGATGCATGCTCCAGCCCACGCCACTATCTCTTAAAGACAAAAACACATGCTCAATTGTCGGGCCTTCTTCCCTGCATTCTCAAATGCATGCATATTGTCATACCGATCCATCTCTCCCATGTCGTTGATGTTATGACTTATGTCTTCTTTATTTTATCTCGATCATGCGCGCGCGCACACACACACATCCCACGTATACATGTATACCTCTCACACATGCACGTTCAAGGTCTCTATGTCTCCATACGTAGTTAATTACCCTCAATCCTTGCCACATCGAATCGTTCTCCTCTTTTGTGCACATAACTTCCACCTGGATGGGTAAAACACACACTCACACTTAACAATCT